>NC_047521.1:23737921-23910421 GCF_902827115.2 Pseudochaenichthys georgianus | reverse complement strand
CAATCCTCTTCTGGATCATCTAAATGCTCTCTAGCAAACTTCAGACGGGCCTGGACATGTACTGGCTTAAGCAGGGGGACACGTCTGGCACTGCAGGACTTGAGTCCCTGGCGGCGTAGTGTGTTACTGATGGCAGCCTGTGTTACTTTGGTCCCAGCTCTCTGCAGGTCATGGACTCGGACCCCCCGTGTGGTTCTGGGATTTTTGCTCACCGTTCTTGTGATCCTTTTGACCCCACGGGGTGAGATCTTGCGTGGAGCCCCAGATCGAGGGAGATTATCAGTGGTCTTGTATGTCTTCCATTTTCTAATAATTGCTCCCACAGTTGATTTCTTCACACCAAGCTGCTTACCTATTGCAGATGCAGTCTTCCCAGCCTGGTGCAGGTCTACAATTTAGTTTCTGGTGTCCTTTGACAGCTCTTTGGTCTTGGCCATAGTGGAGTTTGGAGTGTGACTGTTTGAGGTTGTGGACAGGTTGTCTTTTATACTGATAACGAGTTCAAAGAGGTGCCATTAATACAGTTAACGAGTGGAGGACAGAGGAGGCTCTTAAAGAAGAAGTTACAGGTCTGTGAGAGCCAGACATCTTGTTTGTTTGTAGGTGACCAAATACTTATTTTACCGAGGAATTTACCAATTAATTCATTAAAAATCCTACAATGTGATTTCCTGGATTCTTTCCCCCCATTCTGTCTCTCATAGTTGAAGTGTACCTAGGATGAACATTACAGGCCTCTCTCATCTTGGGAGAACTTGCACAATTGGTGGATGACTAAATACTTTTTTGCCCCACTGTACATACAGACACACACACACACATACAGACACACAGACACATACATACAGGCAGACAGACAAACAAACATTCAGAAGGTTCAGGTTTTTAAATCAAATGTACCAAACTGGGATCAATAAAAGTATATCTTCGTCTTTATAGGATGATTTTTGTAGAATAAACCTTTATTATGTTGACGCTTAAAATAGCAATTTAGAAACTGAGAGGAGGATTGTGTAACAATGATGATTCAGTTTAGCAAATATGTCAAAAATCTGCCAACTCTTCTGTTTCCCAGGCGAGCAACGGGCAGTGGTATCAGATGAATGACTCCTCTGTGTCTGTCAGCGACATCCGCTCTGTTCTCAACCAGCAGGCCTACGTCCTTTTCTACTCTAAGTAAGTAAACTGTCATTTTAGAACAAAAACACATGCAAAAAATCACAAAACGAGTCCTATTGCTAATGTCCGTTTTTTGTTTGTGTTCCTAGGTCCAGTGAAGTGAAGAAAGCAGGGGACTTCAGCCACATGAGCCACAGCGCAGGCAACCCTGGTCAGTCGTCTCCACGGCCGGTGGTGATCCCACGCATCAACTCCGGCATTCACCACAACAACAACAACAACATGGGCTTCATTGGTCCCCAGCTGCCACCACACATGACCAAGGTACATCTAAACCAGGGCTTTTCAACCTTTCTTGTGCACAGTTTACCAACAACCAAAAAAGTTACTTATACCGCATAAACGTTCATAAAGTGTCTCCATTTGGCTACGTGATTATCTCCTAAGTAACCAGCTTTGAGAGCTCTCTCTTTGTGGTTTTACTTTAAAGGGGACCTATCATGCAAAATGCACTTTTTGATGTATTTCATACATAACTATGTGTCCCGGTGTGTCGGGGAACTCACGCAGCGTCGGAAAATAAAACCCTCTCTTTTCCTCCGTACCCAAATCTAAAAAAACGGGGCTACTACGGAGCTGATCCAGATTTGCGTCCGATATGACGTAATATCGGATATGTGGACCCACGGCACTATCAGAAAGTTGCTATCAGAAACAATGCCCGACGTAATATGGTCGGTGTTTACATTAGCATTGCTAACACTCAGAGCTAACCTGTACTGGAGAGCATGTGTGTGAAGAAGCAGGAAGTAAAAAGGAACTCACCTTGTGGTATAACCGGCAAGAGAGAAAGCCTTTGAGCTCCAGACTGTTTCAGAGAGAATCCTTGATAATCCATGATATGGCGTTTCATTACGGCAGCATTTAGTTTAGACGGTAGCTGGCGGGTCCCGCGTGAGCTCAGACCCCTCCTTCTTTTGAAACAGGAAGTGAAATAGAGGGATATGAGGCATGGCTAGAATGGATGATTTGTTTGGTATTTTGAGCAAAACACTTCATAGACATGTTTTTTATATATCTGAGACCTATGCTATTGCCTAATAATAGCGTGATAGGTGCACTTTAAAAAGTTACCAGTTTGTTAACGCATGCTAACAAAACTGTCAGTTTCCTTGTTTTGAAGTGTTTAGTTTGGACTATGGCGCTGATGGATTTTAAATGCAACGACTAAATAATATTATTTGGACTGATTAAGTGAATTTGGACAATTTCCCACGACACACCTGACGATCTCTTACGGTGTGGTTGAAAACGACTGATCTAAACGATGTTGATCAAACATATTCGAATGTGAGAAGATATAAAGCCAGTGTTTAACAACAAATCTATCTCGTTTGTCCTCAGCGCGCTCTTCACGTCAACGGGAACGGATCTCTGAGGGACTTTCACACCAACTCCAAGCCCAGCACCAGCAGCAGTGTTGGGGGGAAATCTATCCATGGACTGGCCTCCTCCTCCTCCTCTTGCTCCTCCTCCTCCTCCTCCTCCTCCTGTTCTTCCATCTCCCACTCTATCAGCCGGCCCACCATGATCCCAGACCAGGACAAGCGGCAGAAGCTTTCTTTCTTCATCGGACAAGGCAAAACCAACCGCCCGTCCTCCTCCTCCTCCTCCTCTTCCTCCTCTTACAGCCAGCCTTCCTCGGCCAGCTGCTCCTCCTCCTCTTCCTCCTCCAGCTCTCTCTCGTCCTCGCAGTCTACCTCAGACGTTCGCTTTGTTCCGCGTCAGCTAAACCACGTTAACGGCACGTCTCGCAGTAACGGCGGTCACCACGCGGGAGGAAACGGAGCGTCGTTCTTGGTGCCGTACGGCCAGGAGTCCTCAGAGGAATCGGACCAGGAGAACTCTGGCTCTCTGGATAACGGCGGATTAGCGAAGTCTCTCCTCAACGGAAACAAGAGAGCGGGAGAGACTTCCTCTCAAGCCACAAACGGAGACTCGGGAGCGCATCACAGCGGGTTAAACGGACCCACCAATGGCGTCTCTAAATCCAGTCAAAATGGCCACCATAACGGACACCACAAAATGAATGGACACAACACCCCTAATAAGGTAAGTCTCCTTTCATGTAATGAAACCTAATGAGCTTTTGGTTTAAATCGATAAATACTGAATGAACGATGTCTTGTTTTTCAGCTCTCTGGCATTAATCATGACACTTCATCCTCTGTGGCTGCGGTTGTTTCTAATGGACACGACAGTGATCACAGTCAAGCAAGGTGAGATTACCACGCTATTGAGGGAATGCGGATGGAAAGTAGCTCAAAGCTAAATCCGGCATATTTACGCTTGAAATATTTATTGTTTTAAGTGTTCATTAATGTGCAATGTCCCTGCCAAATAAACGAGAGAAAGAAACTAAGAAAAGCTGTTTAAACCAAATGCAAAACATATTTCATTTGCATGGCTTGATCACATACAAAATCGATGCATAGCGGCGTTTCCGCCAGGCGTCATTTGACAAAATGAATAAAAGAATTCGAGAGATGATCGAGAGTTTTTATCGCTTGAAATGATGGACAAGGACATCGCTCTGTTGGAGGGGCAAAGGAGTCTGGTGGGATTCTTTTCGCCGCCAGCAAAGCGTGTTCCTGTGACGGAAAGTGTACTGCCGGCGAGCCTTGGCGGGGGGTCCTAGTGGAGCACGCGCGTGAACTGTGAGCACCGGAGCCTCGCAGCGGCGAAACTAAGGCTCCGTGGTAAACTGTGGTAACATGAAGAGCCGTTAGTGAGCCGAGCCAAACGATCCGGCTCACTAAAAAGAGCCGGAATTCCCATCACTAATACGTAAATAGATAGTATCTATAAGGGGCGGCTCAATTCAAAATCACGTGACGTCACACCTCCCGCTCTCGGGGTGGACGCCCTCTCGGCCCTGGGGTGTTTCTCAATGTCGAGGAAAGCTGCTCCAGAGCCACTATTTCAAGCATACTATGTCATCGAGTGCCGCCGAAGGACTGTTCCAATGTCCAGCATACTTGGAATTCTACCGAGCCCGGCGTACTTTGTAGCAAGAAATTTCGAGGCTGCACATGTGTAGACTCCGCGGTCGTAAAATCCCCACAATGCTTTGCGCACGGACCAATTTCCCCAAATCTGTGGTGGAAAATGTAAGGCGGGGCCTCTCATATGACGCACACCTGCACACTTGCTCGCCTGTTCCACTCTTCGTGTTCCGAATGCCGGTAAGTATTCTTGCCTCGCTTCTGAAGCAAGACGCTCGGAAGACATGTGCTACCAAGCAAGCGTACTCGACATTGAGAAACACCCCTGGTCTGGCGGAAACACTGATGCATAGTCTCTGAATTTAACCGCTATATCACTCCAATAAACAAGATCCATTCAGGTGCATGATTGCTTACATATACACAAAAGATCCCCTGGTCAAACTGGCATGTAACATTAAAATGAGCTGATTCAAAATGGGAAATGTATTTGCTTTCAACCATATATTAAGAAGTTAATAAATCTGATTTGATTAGGGAGTATAAAGATGTGGTTTCAAAATCTACTTGGCTGCATCGATATTTTTATTTTAAAATTTCTCACAGACATTTCACCCAAAGTGTTACAATTAAAATGCTTCTTTATTTGTTTTTCCAGCCAAGAGGCCCATATTGCTGCTTCCTCCCTGGCCAGTTCCTCTCAGAGCCCCCATCCCGCTGCCAGTGAAACCCAGAGCGTCCCCCCTCCTGACATAAGGGCTACAACTGTGTCTGAACCCCTGCCTCCGCAAGCACCATCCTCCTCTCCACCTTCAGCTACTCCAACAAACACTCACCCCGTCACGTCCGGAGAACCTGCTTCTTCCCCCTCTCCTGCCCCGCCGCACAGCATCCCTGCAGCCTTACCCCCCCCGACAGACGACTCCCAAAACACCAACGAGACGTCTGCAGCTCCACAGAGGATTAGCCGAGGTGAAGAGGAGGCAAAGGATCTACCGAGGACTCGTGATCCGTCAGCAGGGACTGAAGGACGCACCGACGCTAAGGAGCAACCCCAGTCCAAGCCCAGTTCTAGAGGAGGAGAAAGACAGACATCCCGGGACAGAGAGAGAGACTGGAGCAGAGACAAGGACAGACACTACAGGGACAGGAGCCCGGTGCGAGAGAGAGACGGAGACAGACATCGGTACAGACGAGATTCTCGGGATCGTTCTCGGGATCGCCACCAACACCGCTCGTACAAGGACCGCTTGGTTCCGTACAACCGGTCCTACAGGGACTGGGACCCTGATCGTCGCAGGGACCGGCCTTTCCTCACACCCAGGGAGCGGGAGCGGAACAATTACAACTCCAGAGATGATTGGGGTCACGAGCGGAGGGGATACGGTCACTCGTACCGAGAGGATAGGAGTCGGCAGCCGGAGAGCAGAGAGTCCCGGCCGATGAAGGAGAGGAGCACCGGCAGGGAGAGGGATTATCATACGTCGAGAGGGGAGGCTTCCTCGCCAAACACAGAGACAGAAACCTCAGAAAAGTCAAAGGGTTCCCCCCCTCGGGAGCGTCCAAGCGCAA
Source organism: Pseudochaenichthys georgianus (assembly GCF_902827115.2). NCBI lineage: Eukaryota > Metazoa > Chordata > Actinopteri > Perciformes > Channichthyidae > Pseudochaenichthys > Pseudochaenichthys georgianus. The sequence goes on along the minus strand of NC_047521.1, from coordinate 23,904,725 downwards.
ATGAGTCGCCTCCGAACAAGGAGGATCACAAGAGGAACGCCGATCCTCCGAGCAAGGAGAGGGAGGACAGCTCTGAGACTCGGTGCTCGAAAAAACACAAAAAGAAGAAGTCAAAGGATAAAGAGAGACACCGAGAGAGCGGGTGAGTTATGCCTCTGTTTAAATTACATTGTTTACCCAACAAACGTAAATAAATATACTCAAATATATGTTCAGTATTTGGTCTAAAGGCTTTCTGCTTTGAGTACATAACAGTTCAGGGGGTCCGCGGGGTCTTAAAAAGTATTAAAAGTTGATCAATCAATTTAGCGAAAATTAAGGCTATTAAAAAGTATTAAACGGCATTTTCCAAGGTTTTACATTTTGTAGCTTGTTTTCAATAAGTATGTAAATGGTCCAAAGAGGTTGTATTGTACAGTCTGCCTGAATGTAGTCATGGCGTAGGTGTGTAGTGTGATTCTGTGGAGTTTATTGATGGCATCCCGTTGGGTTAGACGTCATCTGAACAGGACGTCGCACGCTCACTGCTTGATAGCGCTGAGGTCCGTTTACGCCGGTTGCTAAGCAACATCGTTACGGGGAAATGCAAGTCTGCGTCCAAATGGTTGGAATTGGAGTTATTCATTTACTTAAAAAGAATGTGAACAGTATGTTTTTCACAGTTGATTACCCTAAACTTTAAGTATAATTCAACTGAAAAACCAATCAAATAAAAAATAATAATAATCCTTTTATTTAGATTACGTTGTTTTCGTAATCATTGCAAGCCAAAATCGTAATCGAGATTAAAATAGGATTAATTGCACAGCCCTGCTCGATTCTAAACTTTATTGCTTGATTATTTTTGGGTTGAAATCAATCTGCCACATATTAGATCAATCATTTTAGACTTTTTTGTAGACTTCTGCCTCTCAAATCAAGGTTCTTTGTTTAGTCATACGAACATAGCTACATGTAGTTATGCCGATAAAAATCTTGTGTCACAGGCTTCTCCAACAGAGCAACACAGATGAGCAGAAAATATAGTGCAAGTAAATAGTAATACAAAAAGTGAAATGGTGCAATAAGAGTCTATATGCAAGTTATTGGAATAGGATATATTTAAGCAATGGCTCACGACAGGCCGTGGTATACGGCCATTATATCACAGTTAAGGGGCGTGGTTCGGTCCGACACGAACTGTATACAGTTTTCAGCCAAACTGTATACAGTTAAATCGACCGGACTTCTTTCTGCAAATGTGAGCGTCCTTAACAACGGTCAATAAGTCCTTGCTGCACATTATCCCTGACATGTTTCCATCTTAAGCTTTGTTAGTTAGTTAGTTTCGTAACGGACGTAATGTAACAGTTGTAGCTTTTTCTCAGACGCGGAGGGATACTGACTTGTTGTGAAAAGTAACTACAATTCTCGTTCTATCACGGCTAAGAACCAATCAGATTGCTTGATTTCACTTGTCCGTTTTATAAAGATAAGTCATTTTGAAGTAGCAGCCAGATGAATATTAGGGATGTTGCTTCAACAGTTCAGGTGTTAAACAGTCTTATTGCCTGTGGGATGAAACTGCCCCGGAGTCTGGTGGTTGGAGGACGGTTTGCTTTTGCTGTCTTTCCAATTCATTTTAAAATGTGTTAAACTGAACCAGCTCCTAAATATCACGAGGAGCTGAATGTCTTGAGCTATTGACATTCAGCTTTCTATCTAGTCTTGGATTTCTAGTAACCCTGGTGAGTTTTCCTTCTTCTCTAGGAGCTCCGAAGCGGATTCAGACCGAGCCGCTGACCCCAAAAAGAAGAAGAAGAAGCGGAGGAGGCGCAGCGAGTCGGAGCAGCCGGGACCGTCGAGGGTCCGTGGGAACAAGAGCAGCGAGGAGAGGGAGAGCAGCAAGAGACGATACTACGACGGCAAGGACGCTAAACAACACAACGGTTACTCTCCTGAAAAACGGCGGCGCACAGATCACAGCAGCGGCAGCAGCGAGCAGCTCCCCCCCTCAAACCCCACCTCCCCAACAGACGCTTCAAATCAACATCTCAACGGATACAAAGGTACTTCAGCTTTTACACCTTCAATATATAGAGAGGCGAAGTCCCTCCACGGTGACCACCATGGGACCTTATTTCGGAAAAAGTATGTATTGAAGTCAATGGGGAGAGAAAACTTATCTTTCGACCACGTTTGAATTGTGCCACGAATTACACATATGATGTTTGTCAATCTTAACAAATAATTTCCATGTCAAAAAAGTCAGTTTGTCGTAAAACTGTTGAAATATAAGACTATGAAAAATACGCAACTAGAAAGACTACAAATCCCAGAGTCCCGGTCCCGCATGCTGGCTCTCACGGAACCGACTCACTCCCCTTGTGTGTATGTACAGCTCTCAACACGCCCAGACTTGTAGTGATTTTCGCCTCTTTTAATACTTTCCGCCTCATTCTGAAAGAAAGAAGTGAAATGTTCCAACGTGACGGCCGTCTTGGTGTGTGGTGCGAGACGGGAGATGTAGTTCATTGAGCGGTTTCACACAAAAAAGTGTTACTTCACAGTTTCACCACACATTTTTTTGACTTGCAAAATTATCTTTTAAATTGACAAACATCATATGTGTAATTCGTGGCACAATTAAAACGGGATCAAAAGATAATCTTTCTCTCTCCATTGACTTCAATACATGCTGTTTCAGAAATAAGGTCCCATGGAGGAAAGGGAGGGACTTCGCCTCTCTATTGCTAAAAATGTACCTTTTTAAAGATGAGAGAAACACTGCTGTGGAGCCTGCCCTTCGATGAGGACATATCAGAGCCTGCATCATCCATCAGATTGACCGAAAATGTTATTAATATGATTAATTGTTTAAAGTACATTTTTTTTATGCAAAAATGTCTAAATGTGCTTTTTGTTTGCCTTTTTAAATATGGTTAGTTCCAGGATTGTTTCTGTTTTAAATCCTAATGAATGGAATATATTTGGGTTTTGCACCAAAAAAACAAACAAGCACTCGCCTTTTGAGAAACTTCAATGGCTTTTTTTCACTATTTACAGGCATTTTGAAGACCAACAATTCACCATCTGATTGCCTTACGTTAGTTAACACTGTGTGGTAGTGACTGGATGTGTAAATGCGATCAGAGCAGCTCGAGGCGCTCTGTCGTGACGGGAAACAGAACGTGTGAGGTGAAGATTTAAAGTGTCCATGTTGTTTTGCAGGAAATGGTTACAGCCACACGAACGGCGACTCCCACGGATCCTCCAGTGGCTGGAAACACTGACTGTGAGTGGGCTTTAATCATCATCATCATCATCATCATCATCATCATCATCATCATCATCATCATCATCATCAGTACAGACACTGCTTATAAACAATAACATTTATCAGAATTTTTCACAACACGCTTATAGACCCCTGGCGTTAGAGGCGATATGGAGGGCCGATATCCCAGATCTGGATCCAGAGTGATTGGGATGAAGTCTGGTCCAATATCCTAATAGCTTCTAACCCATACATTATAGTTTCACTCATCGAGTTTACCTTACGCCTAGGAAGCTTTGTTTAATGAAAATAATTGCACTCTGTGACGTACTTATCTACATATGTTCTGGGAATGTCCACCAGTGGCCAGATTCGGCGATATTTGAGACTAGCGTGCCTCATTCCCCCGTTACACTTATCCTAAATGACCTGTCCAACCTGTGGTTTAACCCGGACCAAAAGGCGAGCACTATTAGCCGGACTTACAGCAGCAGAAAAATTGGTTGCGACTCGCTGGAAGCCTCCCCATTCCCTCTCACGTAAGGTCTGGGTTCTAACATAGATGGGGGGGGGGTTTGTTTCTTTCTTTAGATTTGTTTTGTACTGTATTGCATTTGATGTTATTGATTGTACCACTTGTTTAATAAACAAACATTTATCAGATGTTATAACAGGCCTCTTCTCTCTCCTTTCAGCCACATCACCATTTCAACAACAGCAACGGAATGACATCTTTTCTTGACGTGGTGCTTCTTCGTTGGGAATATATTGTATTTTTACCGCGAGAAAAGTGTTTTAAAAATGTTTTGTTTTTTCAAAGGCATCGATTTATATGCCGTAATTCTCCTAACTATGGTTAAAAAAGACACTCAATGGACATTTATGATAAAATATTAATATATACTTGTATGAACACAAACAAAGCCTGGAGCTTGAACATCTCAGCTGCTGCTCAGTGGAACTCAGGACATGGAAACTCGTGGATATCCACCTGCGTCACATTCAGACAAACTAAAGGGAAAAGGAGAACTGTAAGGCATCGGCTGCAGGTTTTAGACGCCACCGTATCTCCGGAGCCACAATGCTTTGGAGTTTATTCTTTGATCCTACTGGGTGTGGAAAGGACTCGTGAATGAAACCCTGGACAGACTTGAGGACATTTCCCAGCTTGTTTTTGCTCTGAAGCCTAAGATTCACGCCATCATTTTTAAACTTTCCACACACGGAGGTATGTCACGCCTCCCTCTTCTCTCCTGTCACGTTGCTTTTGGATTCTTTTGAAAAGGAAACCATCTAATCTTTGTTAATCATGCCTGTGGACCATTTGTGTTTGCTTTTTTATGAAAAATACAGTTTTGTGTCTTCTAGCGTCATCAAAAATACTGTGAATTTAATTTTGAACTGTACTATCAGTTATTTTTATATGTAAAGATCCTGTATCAGGGTTACCTGTAGATGTTGATTTGTTTTTAGAAAAACTCCTGTTAATATCGACCATTTTCTCTGGACAAAAGTTGGGAATGTTTGTTTTATGTTGGTTTTTTTTCAACTTTAGACAGAAGTTGAAAATTGCTACTACCTTTTACGTTTAGCATGTCAGAATTTATACATTGTATAAGGTAAAAGCCTTAAATACATTTGTTAATGTCAGAAATTGTAATCTCTTCTTGGTCTTTTGACTCGTTTACAAGCTGTATTGAAATGAATGGGAAACTGATTGACGAGTTGCCGGGTAAAAAGTCTGCCTTTGTATTATATACTAGGATTAGATTGTATCCAAAGTTCCTTCATTATAATATGTAAATACATTAAGTGTGGATGATAGCACTCTCCTGTAATCACAAGTTAAAGACACATTTCCAGCTCAAACTCACTATATTATTCCTAAAATACTTCATAAATAACCAAAGACCTGGTAAGTTAAAGGTGGGGTAGGTAATTCACTTCAGAAACACTTTTTGTTATATTCCATGGAATGCTCTTAATACCCCGATAGCAATGAATACATTAAATGCTTTGATAATAAATACATTAAAACAAGTCATCTGTGGAAGCCGTGGCGCTGTAAAAAGCACGACCAATCATCTGAGCCGGCTAAAATAACTGGACGGCCTACCTGCCTGTCAGCCTTCCATCTGTGCACAAACTTACCTCGTGCCCTCATTGGTCATGTGCGCGTTCGTGTGTGTTGGGGGAGGAGCTCTGCAAGGAAGGGGCAGATTTTTTTTCGGCTGCGTACTTTCAAATTCCAGCGCACTCTTGCTGGTTTCTCCATTCTTACCCACCCCACCTTTAAGCTCTTTTCACTGAATTCACATCCACACACAACAGTTTTCTGATCAGCATGTTTTTATTCATAGTATTCATGAGCATTTTTCCCAAACTAAGATCAATTAACCTTAAAATCACATGTACTGTTAAAAAAGGCGGCAAGTCGTCTCGATCTCCGTTTGGGAAAATCAGATTCCAGTTTCACATCATTTGAGTTTTAAAATGTCCAGTATTTAGCTTCTTTCAGGGTGTTTTTAACTCACTTTACTCCATTTTCCAACTCAGCGAGTTTTCTTCGTATAACTTCATGTATTCTCTGATCTTCAGTAATAACTCATGACGAGGCGGAGGAGTCGCTGCTCCTCCACTTCTGTAAACTGTCAGCGGTTCAAACTAAAACAGGTGAACGGGTACAGGCCGATATGATTTACATGCTACATAAACACAACAGAGGAAGAAACAAAGGAACAGTATGTACAATATATTCTATACATGCATAATGTAAATGACGGGGGGGGCTGCCTCTTTTGTTAACCAAATTAAGAAAATAAATACAAAAGAAATGGATCTTCAATACATAACATGACAGAAAATAGGATGTGTGTTAGCGTTTGAGGACACTTTAAAGGGGCTTTATATATTGAGAGTATTCATAACCTGCACCAATTCCTTCGCCTGGAAATATAAGAGCTGCAACAATTATGTATAATCCATAATAACAGATCAATAATAAGTCATTTATTTATGAAGACATTTCCAAAAATTCCTATAAAATATCGTGATTTCAATGATTTTCTCTGTTTTACATCATAATAAATGGAATATCTTTAGGTTTTGGAACAAACCAAGCCATCCCCTTGGACTTCGGTAACTGTCATGGTAGGGCTGCTCAATTAATCGCAATTACGATTATGGCTGGCAACGATTACGAAAACAACGTAATCGAAATAAAACCATTATTTTGTTATTATTAAATATTTTTTCTATTGGTTTTTCAGTTGAGTTATATTTAAAGTTCACGGTAATCAACTGTTAAAAACATACTGTTCCCATTTTTTTTCTCCAATAAATTGATGTTTTCAAAGTAAATGGATAATCGTTTTTAATAATCATGATATCAATTATTGACCCAAATAATCGAGATTATGATTTTTGCCATAATCGAGCAGCCCTATGTCATGGACATGTTCCACTATTTTCTGGCCTTTTGTAGACCAAAAAATGTATCTGATTAATCAATACATAATTAGTTGCAGCCCTGCTGTAAATGAAATATGAGCTTTTTAGAATAAATCTGTGTTTGCATGTACAGATACAGTCACTAACAATCAGACCAGCTGATTTAATAAGCTTGAGGCTTTCTGTAGCAGAAGAACATGTGAGGTGAAGATAAGATGTTTTCCTGGTATCTGGGAGTCAACGCCAAATAAGGAAAAGCCACGTATGAGCTCCTCCTCATGCGTCCACCAGAGGGCACACTATGCAAAGATTTCCCATGATTCCAGTCATGGCTGTAGTCCTGTTCCTTTTGTCCATTTGTGTTAATCCAGTTTTTTGTCCATACAGTCCCCCTCATCAGTGTTCAGAGTCCCTCACACACAGGTGCACCCCAATGATCCATTTCAGTCCCAAAGACAAGCACCTGCTGCTGTCTTCCAGCCGTGAAAGAACACACATGAGGCCTTCACCACACACACACACACACACACACACACACACACACACACACACACACACACACACACACACACACACACACACACACACACACACACACACACACACACACACACACACACACACACACACACACACACACACACACACACACACACGGGGGGGGGGGGGGGGGGGACTCAGGTGTGTTTGCCGGTGTGGCGGTCATCACTTCTTATTGGCTATCCTCCTCTTCCTGGTGGCCAGCATGTCGTAGAAAGGATCTTTGCTGATGCTCGCTCTGCAGAAAAGGAGAGGAAGGAAACACATCACTTTACAGCTGCTTCTGTACATCCAAATAAGAGTAGTTTGCAAGGTAGACATGTCAACATTATGAATAAACTGGATTTTTGTTACCACTCAAATCTGTTACTAGAGAGAGAAGAATAGCATTGTTACACGTGAAGTATTTTAGGATGAGGGGCAGTCATTTCTTTGACCTTAATCTGTCTTGTATCTATCAGTCGGAGCTTCGTCTTTTGTCTCCGCCGCTCTCTGACGGATTGAGAAAGAAACTCTTTTGCTTTGATTCTGCAACATCAAAACCTGACATCGACAGTGATTCGTTGCACCTGATCTTCACTCAAACGCTCCTTCCCAATCTATAAATATCTCACTCAGAAGTTTTTTTATCTGAGCATGTTGACAAATACACAACAGAAAATGTATGCCTATTCATACAATAACATTGGCTCTTTTCTTAAACACGAGGTTGTCTATACAATGTCAAAATAGGTAGCTCTACCATCAGAGTATTTTATTCAACTTAAATGTCAACAAGGCAATTGACAGCAGTCTCAGGGAGGTAAGCAGTCAATCAAAATGTCCATAGCTAAATGCAAGACAGCTTAATAACTGTGACCGGTTACTGTCAACACAAAGATTTGACTATTTGGACTCCTAGCAGACAGGAAGCAACGTGAGCACTCGTTTGAAAGCTCGAGCGATCGTGTTTCTGGCCATTTGATGTCACTTCGGTATCTCCTCGTAGCTCTGTTTCGGTCTCAGCCAAGTCAAAATATCTCTGGCTCTTTAGCTGCTTAATGTCCACCTATGTTCCCCGGCTAGGTCCTCACTTTGTTGCTAGCTAAATAATTGTGACGAGTTACTGTGTGTACAAAGGGCTGACTATTGAAACTACTCGAGGACATTAGCTTGAAATCGTGTTTCTGGCCACTTGATATCGCTCTTATATCTCCGTGAAGCTCGATGTTGGTCTCCACCCTCTCCTGACAGAAATGTCGGACTCTTTATTTGCTAACTCAGCCTGTCTTTTTGTTTTGGGGAGAGTATCTCAGACTGGCTCCGGCTCCCTGTGGAAAAATCAACGTTGCATACCCGAAATCTTATTACGTGACACACTCAGGATGGGAACACGCAGAATAACCCGCAGCCTTCCCAGCAGCACAACATGCTGAGGTGGCCAGTCGTGTGTGTGTGTGTGTGTGTGTGTGTGTGTGTGTGTGTGTGTGTGTGTGTGTGTGTGTGTGTGTGTGTGTGTGTGTGTGTGTGTGTGTGTATGTGTATGTGTGTGTGTGTGTGTGTGTGTGTGTGTGTGTGTGTGTGTGTGTGTGTGTGTGTGTGTGTGTGTGTGAGAGAGCCGTTTCCAGGAAGCAGATGAGTCAGGTGTGTGTCTTTCTGTGTCTGCAGACCACAGGCGGGTGTAATGAGAGTGTGTGAGTTTGAGTCCAATCTGTGGTCTCTGTTGTTCCGGCAGTGACCGGAGGACCCTACTCGCTCTGACGCTGAGTGTGAAACAGAGAGTGTGTGTTCAGAGGGTCAAATCGTTTCACTCCTCCAACTGTTGGGAGAAGGGGCTTTTAACGTCATGGTGGGATCTACAGAGACAACTTGAATTATTCAGCCTACTATATAACGATATACTACCTCTTTTTTAATGATATTTTAACATAACATACAATTACTAATTTTTGATATTTTCAACATTGTATATTTTGACTTTTTTCAGCATAATATAAAAATGTTGTATACTATGACTTTTTCATGATATTTTCAACAGTTTATACGAAGACATTTTAAATACTTTTTGACATACATACTTTTCACAATACAATGACCTTTTTTATATTTCCCGTCACCATTGCTCTGACTCTTCTCATGTATTGCCTAACATCCAGAGAGCCACCTCCACCACGCCACCAACAATAGTGGTTTGCAAGCCAGGGTGACAACTCGCCAACATTGCATTGCTTTATGTTATTCATAGTTGGTCATGTTGATGTTTGTTGTATCTTCTGGCAGTTTAACTGGGAGGCTGTTGTTTCATTCTGCTCTGAATTCCCAAAGAGACTCTGATTCACGATGGGAAATACCCCTCGTTCAATAAAAACAAAACAACAAGAAATTACCACCTCTCTTTTCCTTCCAGTCCCTTTAACTGTATACGAAGCATCCCAGGATCTGTAGTCACTTAACACACCTTTCTTTTATTGGATACTCTTTCTAACGCTAAGAGGTTTTATAACATCATTAGAGCCCTGAAGCGACGTGTAATATGATTTCTGCCGTGATATTATTGATCATATTTGCCGGTGAAGCTGCAGCTGAGTGGATTATAAGCAGCGAGCTGATCAATTACCCAATGTACAGCTTCACCTCCTTCCCTGCTTACAAGGCTGTAAGCAGTGTGTGTGTGTGTGTGTGTGTGTGTGTGTGTGTGTGTGTGTGTGTGTGTGTGTGTGTGTGTGTGTGTGTGTGTGTGTGTGTGTGTGTGTGTGTGTGTGTGTGTGTGTGTGTGTGTGTGTGTGTGTGTGTGTGTGTGTGTGTGTGTGTGTGTGTGTGAACAAAGGGAAGTGAGTTTATCCAGCGGAGCAGAAATCACCCCTGAGTGTTATCTGTGTGGAAGTGTGAGAAACAGAGTCGCATTCAGTCACCAGCGTCTAAGTGTGTGTGTGTACTAGCTGCACATATATGATAAAGGTCACAGCTCTGTGTGTGTGTGTGTGTCATAGTCAAGGTCAGCCGTGAGAAAGTGCCACCTGGGAGCCTCAGTGTTGGCTAAGTGCCCCCTCAGTGTAAACGGACCCCCACTAACGCCGCGTCTCTTACTTGATGGATTTGATCCACTCCTCCTTCTCCTCCGGCGTCGGGGCAGATATCCTGTACACCACGTGGTTGCCCTCGACGACTCGCCCGTCCGCCTCCGTCTTGCAGGCCTTGATCACCTGACCTTTGTGGTTCGGCTTGTACAGCTCGAAGCAGTTCTGGGGAGGCAACGAAAAGATATGCACGGTGAAAAACAAGAACACATGTCTGAGAAAAGTGTGATGTTAAAGTGACAGTAGATTATTGTTGCTTATCATTATTAATATATGTTGACTGCTCTATGTAACGGCTGCAGAACAATGACACCCCCTGCGTTTATCATAGTTACATGTAAACCTCGCTTTTACTTTGCAATACGCTCTGTTACTGAGTCGCATTTAAATATCTTACTCAGCTCAGAGCAGCTTTCTTAGGGAGCAAAACAACTAAAGTAATGTTAACTGTAGAAACTTTATCGAGCAAATGAGCTTCATGGAAGGAGGAGGCAAAGAAGGGGAAGAGGGAAAGTGATAAAAAAAATTATTTCTACTTCATCGCTAAGTAACAATATCTACCTACCGTACTTTTCGGACTATAAGCCGCAACTTTTTCTCCCCATTTTATTTGTACAGCTAACGGCCACTAGGGAACCTCCTAAATCTATGGATTTTACAGGTAACATTAACCACCTTCAACTCTATGGGCTCTATGACCGGTCCGCGCCCGCCACCTTTAAGGGGCGGGCTCCAGCAGGAAAAGCTGGAGGCCGGAAAAGAGTGAGACAGGTAGCGCGCCAAAGTAAAAGTGAAACCGAGAGACAGAACGAGAGCAAGACAGACGGACAATTTAGCTGCTGCGGCTTATATGCAGGTGCGCTTTATAGTCCGAAAAGTACGGTAGTTATTAATACAAGAGGTGTTTTAATAGCTCTGAGATTAGGGTTTCTGCTACTTTGATATTCTTGCAGTTGTTCTTGCTTTATACAGTATAAAGGCTGCTAGCTGTAGCCATGTCGCTAACATTAAATGAACGATCAAAGATTCTTATTTGCATGAAAAGGAAAAGATAGAAAAAATACTTTAGCGACGTTTTGTGCGCTGTTTTTTTCAAAACAAACGCAATATGTCCTGGGTTGTTGGTTGCAATAACAATTATACCACATGGACATACAAAGGATTTCTTACTGCTTTAAAGGAGATAAAGAAAGAGTGCCTGGAGTGTCTACTCACAGGTTTCCTGGGCTCGTCCACCTCCCTGATACTCAGGTTCTCCAGAGGAATTATCCCACGAGGCTCTTTATCCTGGAAACACATCAGACACAGACTACGTTAAGCATCAATACATCACTCGTTAAGTGCATACATGACTGTAAAGGACACAGCCAGTGATCGATGAGGGCGCAATGACACAGAAAGTCAAGCCCAGACACCATCACACGGTCAATTCAGACGTGAGCATGCTAACACGCTAAACTAAGATGATAAACTGTAAACATAATACCTGCCTAACATAACATTTAATCTTGATTGGTGGTTATCAAATGCATGCAACTAAATATAACAGAATATGTTTCTTTATTGTCATTTAGGACACATTTTACTACATAATAATTATGCTTATATTTAACTAATATTCCTACAGTGTTATCTCCACGTGAGGTTAGTGGAGGGTGACTGCGTCCCTAGTGAGGATCTTATTCTTCAAAGGAAACGGTTTGCAACAGCTAGAAATTGTATTTAATTATTGTGAATATGTTTTGAACTTAAAGGTCGAGAATGGAGAAACCAGCTCGAGTGCGCTAGAATTTGAAAAGTACGCAACCGGAAAACATCTGCCCCTTCCTTCAGACTTCCTTACAGAGCCCCTCCCCCAACACACACGAACGCGCACATGACCAATGAGGGCACGAGGTAAGTTTGTGCACAGATAGAAGGCTGACAGGCAGGTAGGCCATCCAGTTACTTTAGCCGGGCCGGATCAGATGATTGGTCGTCCTTTTTACAGCACCACGGCTTCCACACATTTATTGACATTTATTGTCAAAGCATTTAATGCATTCATTGCTATCGGGATGTTAAGAGCATTCCATGGAATATAACAAAAAGTGTTTCTGAAGTGAATTACCTACCCCACCTTGAAGTATTTGAAAATGTTCTGTCTGTATTATTGTTATTATTTTTAGCTTACATATGTATTCTGCATTTTGTATATTTTGTAAGTAATTGCTGTTGTCGAATTTTTTTTTTTCTTATGTACTTTTAGTTATTTTATTTAAAAAATATATGTCTTTTGGTTGTACATGTTGTGTATTAATATCAATAAAAATGTGATCACAAGAAAAAACAAGTATTTGAATATTTACATTACATTGAGCCTGAAGCATCAAAGTGAGAATCAAGGTGGGGATAAAAGCACGCTTGAAGTTTTTATACATCCTGGTCACGTAGGGTACAGCACCCGAGGGAGACATAACCCTGCCCCCCCCCCCCCCCCCACACATCCTCCAGCGAGTGTGTGTGTCTGCGGGGGCCAGATGTGAGGGGGGGGGGGACCTTGAGGAACAGCCCCGTGTCCCGCCTGTCATCTTCCTGCTAATGAGGGGGGACCAGGGGGAGGAAGCCCGGGCAGCTGGATGAGTGTGTGTGTGTGTTTGGGGGGTATGTTCTGATGCTGGGCTGAAGCATCGGGGTGACAGGCAGCGGGTTGGGGGAGGCACTTGGATCGGGGCTTAGCGGGGCCAGATGTGCACCGTAGATTTTGCAGATGTTTCCCATGATGCCTCGTGTTAATTGCTGGGGTGAAGTTCATCTAGGTCAAAGGGGCTGCATCTGTTAAAGAGCGGAGCTGGAAGACAAAGACCCCTGACTCTAACTGCGTGTGTGTGTGTGTGTCTGTGTGTGTGTGGTTTAAATGTTTAAGGGACTACATGTGTGTCCTCTTTTTGGTGTCAATCTTACTTAAAGTCCTGTTGCATTTGATCTGTCTCAAAAATATGTATTTACACATTAGCTGCTTATCACGATTATTGGATGTAATATTTAAAAATGGTTTTACTAGCGTCCTTTAAGGAACATTTTAGGACATTTTTGGAAATATGCCTATTGCTTTCTTGCTATGAGTTAGTCATAACGTTTGATACCAGTCTCAAGTCTTTGCAGCTAGTTCTTTCCATCAGTTTCCAGTCTGTTGTCATATGTAGAGTGGCATGTAATATAACTCTCGGCAAAGATGTTGAATTATTCCTTTAAAATGTACTCTAATCAAATATGTTTATTATATTATTTTAAGTAATTTAATAAATATTGGTGTTATAAACAGAAAAACCCAGATGGAGTTTCAAAATAGTATCAAGTGTTGGGCAACTTCCTTTCACATAGGTATTACTTTCATTTGGAAGTAATACGTTACCATACGATATTACTGGCTGTGTAGAGAAGTGTGTAACGTATACCACTGGTGTTGTGCTTACATTCTGACACACATTAAACCACACTATTCTGCCTACTTACTGTCGTGTACTCAAAGTAATAGAGGCAGTTGTCGGTCAGGATGAACCACCGTCTCTTCCACGTCTTCACCCTGCCGCCTGCAAAGAAAAACACACACTATTTTAGTTCAACCTGAAGGGGCGACGGTGTTTGTGCATGTGGAGGCTAACCTGCAGCAGACCTCCGCTCCACGCGCCACATCTGGCTCTGATCATCAGCTCTCTGCATTATTAGACTCAATCAGGAGGCTGGATACTCCCTGCAGCACCCCCTCCCCGTCTCTAGGGACGCATGCCTGAGGGCAACTGTTCAACACGCTGCTACCTTACAGAGAAAACCAAGACATGTACACGCCACATACATGTGAAAGCTTTGGCAGGAGTGCATTCAACTTGTTTGACCAGACTGACAGATTTGAGGAGCTTGGTTTGAGAAAAGTCTGATATTTTAATATTATAAAAAGCAAAGACAGAAGCACGATTGTTCCAGAGAGGGTGTTTGGATTCGTAACATGTGAAAACATCTGAGAGTAGCAGTGACACCCTCTCCATCTGCCTCAGATAAAAGTAGATTATTGGGATTACTGGATTGTCTGGTAATTACACCATCAGTGATGCCATTTACCTATGTAATCCAAAGAAAACAATGTTCAGTCTGCACAATAATAACATGTTTGCTGACTTCACAGAGTGAGCACAACGCAGCCGTTACTGATGTAATCAATACGTAATGTTCACTTGACCCAGATTTCCGCTCTATACGGCAAGCTGGAGTAAAAACCCAACATCTATAGTACATTATTAATGAGCAATGTTTACTGGAGATGCATACCGCTGCATTTTACGCACTGAAATGGATTGAGGATGTGAAATATGCTCTACTTTTGTTCAGTATACAATTAAAGTTTGATTCTGCTACAGTCAACCATTAGAGCCGTTTATCCCATTTAGCCATATATTTAATTTAATCCTCAAATCATGACAAGGGACAAGGACAAGGGACAAGGACAAGGGACAAGGACAAGGGAGTGAAAAATAAATGTGCACAAATGCAAGAGGGCTAAAAGTATTGACTCAATTTTCATTATTTGTATTAATGAACAGGATATAAAAGATTCCAACTAGTGTCATTTGGTCAAAATTGTATTTTCTGGAGTTTTTGCATCGAACACAGCTAAAATACTGCACACTGACAAGTCATTTATCTTAACTTAATATTAATAATTGGTATTTTTGACAGTTTTGTCCATTTAAAATGCTTTGACTGTGATAGGAGGACATGAAAACGTGCTTTTCTCTTTATTTTGCCCCAGATTACTTGGCTAGTTTTAACCCACAGAGGTGCTGTCTAGCAGGCCTTGTGAAATATATGTCTAGATATCAGTATTTTATGACATGCCGTTCCTACTGGATGATGATGGATACAGGCAAAGCAGCAGGCTCAGTCCTGGTTAGTAATGTAGTGTAATGAGCGCTTATGGAGCTTCACAGCCTGATATTAGCAGTGCAGAAATGTTGTATTAAACATCAGAGCAGGCCAGCTTCATTCAAACAACAAAAAAGTAACGTCTTATTAAGCAGGGACTCCTATGATGGAGGTAAAATTAGCGTGGGATCTGCTAGTGGGGAGAAATTGAAGATAACATGTTGTGGCTAGTGCAGCTGGTGGGATAGAGAGCAAATGAGAAAGACAGGGGTCTGTAGACAAAGAGGAGAAGCAGCATTAGCGTGGGTGAACTGAGGCCCATTCACTAAAGCTTAGCGTGTGTGCTCGCTAAGCAGAAGCTGTGTGACGCGCAGGGCTGTCTCTAATGGTACAGAGGATGAAGTGAGCGCTGGGTGTTTGCTTGAATATAGGAGGAAGCAAACATATTTTATGTCGAAGTAATGCATGTTAGCGCTTCTTGGAAAAAGCTGCTAAAGCATGCAGAAGTTTGAAACAAATAACTTAATGTAGTTGTTTGGATCACTTGCTAATGCTTAAAATGTTCTAATGTAACATGTTGTACCTCTACAGCTATTAAGAAAAGTAAAACATTTTGGGTAAAATATTTCACTTTCTTGCCAAAAGATAGCCGAGAAGTTTGATACCACTCTCATACCTGTATGCTAAATATACAACGCAGTCTCACGGCATTTCGTGTTATAGTCACGAAATTAATGTAATCTATTGATTCGTGTTCATCGGGTCTTGGAATGCCAGAAGCTGTGTGGTTCATAAAAACGTTTTCTTACTCAATATCTTACCCTGTAAATGTCGGAGTTTTTTTTGCCGTCCGCAAGGAAAATAAATGGGGCTCAGAGCCTCAGAATACTGTACTGAATACTATAATACTGAATAATAATATATATATATATATAATACTGAATCTGTATTTAAAAAAATCTTTTTTTCCTTCTAATTTGTTATTATTTGGTACAGGCACGAAACATACTACCAATAGAAATGCATTGCTTCTAAAATCGTTCTGTGTCAGAATACTGAAATCTGTATTTTTTTTTAAAATCTGTTTTTCCTTCTAATTTGTTATTATTTACATTGCTTTTAAAATCGTGTGACACGAAAAAAAATGGCGGAAATGTGTTGGAGAACGCAAATCAATAGAATAATTTCGTGATTATAACACGAAATGCCGTGAGACTGTTGAAATATTAAGCTAGCATTACAGCCAACAGCACGGTTAGCTTAGCGTAGCATAAATACTGGAAACATGGGGAAGCAGCTAGTAACGTTACAGTTAGTAAGTGAGGTGCAGAAAGGTGGATATTCATATTAAGACTGACCAATGCTAGCTGTTTTCCACTTTTTCAAAATAATTTTGCTAAGCTAAGCTAGCAGTAACTTTATAATTACTGCATAGATATGTGTTCTATTGTGTTGTTTACCAATTTACTCTGAATTTTCAACAAAAGCCGATTAAGCACTGACTTTTAAAGTCTTGGCCAATATGGAAGTAAAGTGGGAGTTAAAGTCATTTCCAGTAGCCTAAAGTTGTACACTGCATTATCAAACTGCATGCAACACATCTAACGTAAATACATGAGTTTAGAGAAGAATAAAGATGTGTTCACCTTAATCTCCACGTACAAAAGTAAGTACAAACTTTATTTAATGTGTATTTGTTCCAATAGTGCATGATTACCAATGTTTTGTATCGAGCGTTTCCTTTATTATCTATACATTTGATGTTTTCTGTGAAAAACGGCAGGACAATAAAGGGGAAGTGGCGAGTGGCACTGTGGTTTGATGAGGTCAACAGTTATCTTTTATGAAAGGATTAAACATTTCAATTGTGCGTATATTGTGAGTGCACCATCTGAGACGAGCCCTCTGCGTCATCCAGCCTCCTCCAGAGCTACAAACGATCCCCATGCACAATGAGCGAGATCACTGACCTCCAACTCGCCCTGCCTTTGAATGAGATAACGCATCACCTCGTTTGCCCAATGACAGCTCTGATTCAATAAGCCAATTAAATGAGGCGGGTAGCATGTCCTGTGTGCTAAGGAGATAATGGCAGCCAATGCCAGTGTGAGGGCAACCTGTGATGAATCCGAAGGAGGGAGGAAGGAGCGTTACCTACCTCCTAATACAGATTTTTAAGAAGGAACATCCATCACAGAACATAATGAGAGAACAGAACGAAAGTGTGAAAGGTTAGAGAAAGGGAGGAGCAAAAAGACACATAAAAGGATTTTTCAGAAAGACACAACAACAATGCCAGAGATACGAAGTTTAATTAAAAAAAAGAGGCATGCGTGCAAAGAGGAGAGGACACAAGATGAAGGACGAGGAAAGAAACAAAACACTTTGCAGTTGCGTAAGAAAGCTCCTTTTTTTCGGGCAAAATTAGCGGCAAGAGCAGAAACTCATTCTACTGAAATGACAAAAGTCAAGAGATATCGTAGGAATCAGCTTTTGTCAGCCATTTATGCCTAAACTGTCAACCTCTAACATGTGCACTGGAAAACCCAACATAAACAATAAACCCACAACAACACAAACACTCATCGCCAGAGAAACGAAGGACACTGCTTATCAAATCAACGCTTCATTAAGATGACTTAAAATGCACATACCGAGCTTTAAGAGCCAGCCCTCTCTGTCGGGGTTGAAGAACGTGTGCGTGAGATCGTTCCCGTCATCCTCTGGGATTTTGAAGGGCTCGTTTTTGATGCTGTCGTAAAGGTTCTGCAGACGGGGGAAGGAAGTTATTCGTCGAAAGGCCGAACAGTGTTAGAAGTGCCTTGCTCGTTTGTAGTAGGCGTGACCGAGAGATCACAGAGGTAAATCGTCACACACACACGTTACGGACGAGTCCTCACCCTGAGAAGCTCCTCGGGCAGATCCCCCCCCTCGTTGATGCCTCTGTTCATGGAGATGAAGCGCTCCACGGGGGGCTTGTCTCTGACGTTGGGGTTGTGGAGGCTGGTGTTCAGCATGATGATGGCAAAGGACAGGACGTAGCAGGTATCTGAGAGCAACAGAAAGGGAATCAAATCAATAACACATAATAGATCATTCAAGTCACATTTTCTTTGGGGGATATTAACCTTCTTCATTAGGGAGCCCACCATTTTTGTTTTATCTGAGGCTTCAGGTTCAAGTACATATAACAGGATGTCATCAGCATACAGTGTTATTTTGTGTATTAATGTATTTCTTTACTAGCGATACACAGATGTATTGGCCACCGGTTAAAGCTCGCAATTTAAGACATCTGCAATCTAAAAAGCCTTGGAGGAACAACCTTAAAAATGTTGCGATTTGGGAGAAATGTAATAATTTCATAGTCAAATGTAATAATAACAAATTACAAATACTGTGAATACTGCAAATGAAAGGTCTTAGGGCAGTGCTTCTCAAAGTGTGGTCCGCGGACCACCGGTGGTCCGTGAGCGCCCCCTAGTGGTCCGTGAGTATATTGGTAACATTTCACATTTGAAATAAATAAATACATTTAAATTTTCCGCACTCTCGTGGGAATATCTCCGCAATGGAGCGAGCTTAAGTTTCACTTTCGATTGCATGATATAGCCCAGCGCAACACCTTCGCCACACATGTTGCCACTTGTTTGTACCATGTTCACGCGATTTGGAATCTGTTCTAGAAAAACGATGTGCTTTTGGATATTTGTGGAGTTAGGTGGTCCGCGAGTGTTTTGTTTGAGAAACACTGTCTTAGGGGAAAACAAATTGATTGGCCAAGCGTATTGCACTTCAGCTTCTTACACATATAGCCGTTTCTTATATCGCTATTATACATTTACATATTATGATATTCATTTGAAAGAATTTTCCTCAGTTGCTGGTAGGGACGAGACGGATACAGACAGAGCAACGTCTGTTGCCTCGACTCTGGAAACTAGTTAATTTTTTTATTTGTGTGTGTTATTTGTGTGTGTGTGTGTGTGTGTGTGTGTGTGTGTGTGTGTGTGCGTGTTAGAGGGAAGTACAGTATAGTGAGATGGAATGGGGGGCAGGCAGGGCTTGAGTCTCTCGTCTGTGAGTTAACGTTCAGACACACGGGCCACTGGCTGCCTGTAAATGAATCATTCATTCCCCTCTGTCTGTCTGCTCTCCCTGACACACTTTGCTCCACGCTGCCTATTGTCTGCCTGCACACACACATTCTTTCTAAAAAATAGAAGAGCTATGCACACAGTGTGTAATGCGGGGCAAGAGGTGCTGCTAACTGCGAGAGGAATGTCAGCGTAATCAGAAACTAGCCGAGCACGAGGAAGAGAGAGAGAGACGGGTTGCTCTTTTCCATCAGTGATTAAAGATCATTTTGTTTTAAAATGGCTTCACGCATACGTGACTGAATACCAGTGGTGGAATGCTACTGAGCATATTCACTCGATTACCTTATCCAAGTTATATTTGACATTATTGTAGTTTTCCTCTACGATAGTTACTTTTCTACATATAAAACATATGATATTCCCATATGACATATGTTAAACTACTATCGTCTACCTTTTTCGGAAAATAGTTTGAAACCATTTTCAGTATTTATATCATTAATAATATATAACACCTAATAATGCATTATATGCTATACATATATTTCATTTTTTACTTTTTCTATTTTATTGTTTATTCAAAGTTTTCTCTCTTCTCTGGAATCCATCGATCTGATTGATTATTAGCGGAGCAAATTATCAAAGTAGTATGAGTGTGTGTGTGTGTGTGTGTGTGTGTGTGTGTGTTTATGTATTTTTGCATTTGTGTGTGTTGTGTTTCTTTCCCGGGGAAAACACTCACGAGAAACACCGGCTGTTGTTCTGCCTGCAGTGACGTCAAGTTACTCCGTTCTCCGTTTGTAATCATGCCGAAGCTTCAAAGCTGTATTTATCATCTGAATTTGCCGAAACAAGTTTAATATTCTGAAAGCCAAGACTTTGTTTATTTGAAATCAGATGAAAACGAACTGTAACGGAACCTGCTGTGTTATCTATGATTACTATACGCCTTACATTTATAATGTCAGCGGAGGGAGGGGGGGGGCGGCGCTGCGGAACAGCAGAGTGGCGAGTGAGAGCTGTCTTCGTCCCTTTACAAGCTTCGAACATGTATTTATCGTGTGATTTTGGAAATAAAAGTGTCATATTCTGAAAGCCAAGACTTTGATTATTTAAAATCAAACAAAACACCCGAACCCCGTAAAACATTTTTTTTACGCAAATCCACGTTTATTTTGAAATGAGCCGTAGCGACTTCCGACTGATTTCGATAGAGCGGGTCACATACAATTTATTCTCTGGAGAACATCACATCTCTAAAAAGCTTTGTACAATATTACATTTGATTTAAAAGCATTTGATTTGTTTTTACTTTGAGCATGGAATTAACAAATCTGGCAGGCTTCCCTCCACGGCACGACATGCACCCTTTAATTATTTACAGCCTGTTGTAGTTGTACTCTTTGTTTATCACAAGAACACGCATCACTCAGCCACATTGAGCCGCTATGAATAATGGATGTCTCTTGTTTGTTGCTGCTTGTTTACTCTTCTGCTGCATCGATCCTGTGATCTGAAGTTACTGTAATCTGGTTGATCCTCATTGAGCTCTAGTTACAGTAACTCTCATGGCTTAATGAATCAAATGCATTTTAAAAAAAGGCTGATGCTCAATGTATCCTGGACCCTCAGGCAATTCTTCTGTTGGCACATTAGGGTAAACTGATGTTCAGTGCATTGACATGGTCCAACATATTGAGTTCACACTCTGCTCTGTTGTGTCACAGGGGCAACTTTTGCAACAACATAGACAATTAACTAAATCCAACTTGTTTTAAACGGCTTGCAATTTGATTAAAAAAGAATAAATGCAGCTGTAACATCAACACTGTTGGGATTAAGAGTTAATAGAACTCGGTCGCAAGAAAGCAGAGAAGTCTAAACGGAGAGTAATAGATGAAATGGTTAGCTAAGATTAAAAAATAGTAGGGCTGTCCCGTATACCATTTTTCGGGCTCCGGATATTCGGTAGTAATCAGCAGCGACTATTCGGATATTCGACACGCGCCCGCACGAAAACACGTGTATTTCGGTTTATTCGTGGCATTCATTTTGTTATTCTACAGTATTGTTGTTTTATAGTTATTTGTTCATGTAAATAACCCAATTTATGTTCTTGGAGATTGAAAAGGATATTGTGTTAGTTACTTTCGTTGCAGTTGTATATATGTCTTAAGTGTAATTTAGCTTGGCTTCCTATTTTGTATGGACATGCTTTTATTTTGAAGGAGAGTTAGCGCTGTTGACAGGAAGTTGTTGTTGCTATGGAAACAACGTGACAGTCATATGACGGAGAAAAGTCATATCTTACATATAAAGACGGAGAAAGTAAACGATCAAGTTTATGGTTAAGTGTTGGCACCCTCCGAAGAGGCACAAGCTCTTACGTTGATATTGGAGATTTCAACTGCGGCTGCCAAAAAAAACGGAAAAACAACGAATAATGAAATTGAAAACCGAATAGTGGGCCAACGACGGGGTACAGCCCTAAAAATAGTAAGCTAAATATTTTTTTTAAATGGATTGGAAAACACAACAAAGTAAAAAAAAAAGAGTTAGCAAACAGGTGATATAATAAATGCTTCAAATAGTAAAATAAACAGTTGGTTAAAAAAGAATGCAACCGAACGAATGCAAAAGTGAAAAGCCGACCTCAAGACTGACTTCCTCCAATAAATATGATATGCATGTGTATATAATTAAAGTGTTTAACAACATCCTGTTTAAGATCAATTGAAAAGACAGTTGATGTTAGTGAAGGGGGCTCTGGAGCTGATCCAAAGGGCCTTTGGGGCAATCGTCTCACATGAAAGGTTTGGTGAACAATGATCTACTCAACAGACTCTGACTCTGACCTGTGGACTGGAAGACCCCCGGGTTGCACTGGCAGTACCGCGCTGCAAACGCCTCCATCATACGGTCAATCTTCTGGGCTTCGCCTGGCAGACGGAAACTCCACAGAAACTGCCTACAAATGGAGGAGAGAATGGGATTTGTATTTGTGATGCTAGGGTGCATACAACTTTTCTTAGTTTTTAGAGTTGTGCTGACCTTAGTGCTTGGACCAGATTGAGGTCTGCGAACTCATGCAGCTCCACAAAAGCCGACAGCACCTTGAGGTTGAAGTCCTCCCTGTTAGGAGAAAATACAGATGAAAAAAATCAGATTTCCAATAGCCATTCTTTCAAATATCCTCCAGAAAAGATGCAACATAACTCTGGACAATAGGCGAACCCAGAGGAAAGGGCGACGAAAACCAGATTTCCTCCGTGAAAGCATTTCTCAACCTGGATTCGCGTTTCCCAGCATTCCTGTCATGTTTGTGCTTTTATTCATACCGGGCGCTGAGCGTGGAGTCTGGAAGCAATTTAAACAGCTGGCTGATGCTGAGTATTTCTCCCCCCTGAGGCGAGGAAACGGTGCGTTTGACTGATGAAAAACAGCTAAAACACAAAACCCACACAGGCTCCTTTTTGTCAGAGGTTTGTTTGGCTTTTGGAGGGTTTTCTCAGTCCACAGCTGCTCTCGGGCTGCGGTCACAGCTTCTCTGATCGTGTACAACACATGAGGGGCCATAATCCTGAGCCTACATCCTCTTTCTGTGGTTTATTGTACAAATGAAGCCAGGACATTTTTAGACTTTTTGTGGAGCGACATCAAAAACAGCGTTGGTTTACGAGAAGCAAAACAAAAACATGTTTCGCAATAACGGTCTTGGATCACTTGGACGATGACTCGGGGGATTTCTTCTACCCTACACTGTCATCTGCAGCCAGATCAAATGAATCCTGTCCGACGAGGGTTGCATGGGTTTATTTCTATAGGTACATTTATTAAAAAGAGACCTGAATGTGGTTTGTCATTTGCAAAAATGAAATTGCATTTATTGGTGTCTCAGTTTAAGGAACAATAAGATAGAGGCGTGTGGAGCAGTGGGTTGTGCGTTGGTGTTGGGATCAGGGGGTCACAGGTTCAAACCCCACTGCAGTCAGCATGTCGTTGTGTCCCTGAGACATTTCACTCCAAATTGCCCACAGTATTGAGTATGTAAGTCGCTTTGGATAAAAGCGTCTAACAAGTGACATGTAGTGATAAGATCTAGTGGCGTCATTTGGGAGCCAATCACCTGCTTATCCTGCATCTCCCCCATCTGTCCTCTCTGCATCTCCCCCCTCCTCCTCCCCCTCTCTGCTCAGCATGTAATGATAGGTTCTGCTCCCTGCATAAGCTCAATTAGTGATAATTACTGCGTGTAAACCCTCCGCCTGCGTTTAGTGTGATTTCCACAGGGTAGGTGGGCTCTTTGATGATCCCCCGTGAGTAAAGCCCACCGCCAACATGAAGAGTCCCCAGAGCCCCCGACGACTGACTCACATTGTGCTTTGTTTCTGTGCTAATGTAAGATAATTAAGACTGTAGTTGATGTGATTTCCTACGTATGAAGACTTCAGACTGTGCTGCTTTAAACAGGATCCTCTTCATAAGATGATTTGAATACTTCACAGCTCTTTCACTGTTAAATTCGGATAAACTACACATATTTATTTTATCTTTTTATTGCTTTTTTGTATGTTTTAAATGTTGGTTTTTAGTTTTGGGGGATTTACAATAGTTTATATATATTTTTTACATTTGATTTAACTTTGAATCTTAATTTCTATAACTGTATTTCGGTATATTGCATCATTATTGACCATAGTCATAGCTTGTATGGGAAAACCTACTTAGAGAAAAATCTGACTTCAATTACATTTTTTGTCCTAAAGAGTTTTTCTCAATGTTTCTATTAATATATATAATTCATAATTAATTACAAAAATAGTTATGTATATTGTTAATCCATCTCCTCTCTCACTAAGACCTTTATACAAAGACTGTAACATTTGGTACAACTAAGTCAAATATATTATATTTTACTCACAAATATAAAACAATTAAATGGCCTGCCTTGGAAATGTTTAAATTATAATTGTTTTGTTCTATGACATTTTGGGTGTTAATTGCTCGCTGCCATTTTCTCTCTACACTTCTCAAAGATCATCTGTCAATCAAAGAATTCGACATTTTTTCTGCTGACTATTTTATTCAGGCAGAGCAGATATTAAAACTCTAACTACCCAGATCTTATTCTGTAGGATCCGCAGTAAAATCAAACTTTGAGGGATCCTTACAAAACAGGTCCTGCTGTTAAATACATCACCAGAATTAATCAGATTCATGTTAAAAAGCGTGTGTGTTCACAGCAGCAAATGTAATCGTTTTCTCCTCTAACCACAAAGGGTGAATAACCCTCATGTGAGGAGGACGTTCTCCTGCCGCCTGATTAATGTTCTGTCTCACCGCTCGCCCAGGTAGTCTCCGATGACCGTCTTGTTGAGGCCTTCTCCTTTGTAGAGGAACTGGGAGACTTCTTCGGGGGTGTGCTGGAGGAGGTCGTTCTCCAGCAGGAACTGGATTCCCTGGAGAGGAACAAAACGGGACGGCTGTTCATCTCGACTGAGGACGGACGATGGAAAATGGATCTCTCTTCAGACTATAAGAAAGTCATTCCTTTTCAAGGCTACAGAGACTTCGGAGGATGATGAAAACATGAGGCATTACCTTCTTTGGATCCATGTTGAATTTCTTCCTGCCCATGGCAATCTGCTTGTTTCTCTGGGTTGTTTTACTGGAACACAAGAGTATAAATGTTAAATACAAATCTATACATAAAAACAGGTAGATGAGGCAACATCTTTCCTGCCTGCATTTTTCTTCTACTACACTTATGATGTTCCGTTTTATTTCTCAATAACTTCAGTATACATATAGCTACTATGTGCTTGAAAATACCTGCTCTGTTATAGCGATATTTTAGAGATTCGACCCCATATGCACATTGAGTTACTCACCTTTCTCCGACACACGTCAGCTGCTCGATCTCCGTCATGACTTCTGCTATCTCAAACTTCAACCTCTGAGAGAAAAGAGCGAGACAGTATTTCAATAAAAACCGGATAAAATACAGAGACAAAAGCATTAAGGCATGAACAGGACAGAACATGCACTGTACAGTTAGTAGAGGGAAGTGCATTACTGTCTGTAATCAAATTGAGAGTGCAATGATGTACTGGAAGTTCATTTGCATTACATAGATAGAGCATGCAAATACTTCTTCCGTGCAGCAGTCGAGAGCCATCAAAGTTCATAAATAACTAACTAACAATAACCAAAGTTGCAGTGCACTACTAATGAACTGAAGCTGAAATGCAACCTGTATATATAGTGCTCATACGTGCACAAACACACACCTCAATATCATCGAGCAGCTCTCTCTTCCTGCGCCGGATGTTTGACAGCTCATCCCTCTCCTCCGGGGACAGATCCTCAGGAACTGAAACACACGATGGAGGAAACACAGCACACTTTAACTCTCATTTTGTACACAGCTTGCATCACTCACAGCGCCCTGCAGATGAGAGAAAACTGGAGGACATTCCAATCTAATAGCAGAAGAATTCACAACCAGGAATGGAACATCGTAAGGAGATTCATCCTCCTCGTGCGGGAGAGTGACTGCTGCTGCCTGTTTCTGCCTGTTCAGCCGCAGCATCATATCCAGAGCCTGCATGATCGTCTTAATTAACAAGAGGAAGTGAGAAGGGTCTTAATTATTCCACTTGAAAGTGTTTTGCCCCTCCGTCTCCACTTGGCCCCGGGGGAATATTCTATTAATAAAACCAATCCAGATTAAGCGCTCTTTCATTAAAAGTGAATTTGCTCATTTAACACGGCCTACGACCCCGATTCCCCGACATTGAGGGTTTTCCGAGCTGCAGGCATACAAAAAAAAGAGGGGAGGATGTTCGATGTTCCTCCCTCCTCTTCTTCACTCACATCTTTCTGTCTCAATCTTCTTTTTCAATCTTTTTATCCCACTCCTCTCTCCTATTCTCACCCCCCACGCACACATTATTTCTCCTGTACGATCTTGCTTCATTAAGCCAGCTTAGAGGCAGATAACTCAAATCTCTCAACGGGAAAATGGCACATCTAATATCACAGTCTGAGCTTTGTGCCTACATGTTGTCGAAGGAGAGAAATACAGATGAAAAAAAACAACACTTGTTATTCTACCTCGCAGGCGGAGAGCAGCGGCAATTACGGTAAAACAAGGTCACTGGGCTCAAGAGGAAGCATTCAACCCAGTTTTAATTCAATATCTTGTACAATAGTTGAATACAAGGGAGTGGAGTATATATATTCACATTGAATCTGAGACAAAAGGCACTTCCTAACCTTGCTATGTAATCCTGAAGCACCGTGATGAGGGGCAGGTAACAGCAGGAGAAACAGCAGAGGGATTTCCTTCATGTGGTTTTAATACACCAGTGGGGGGATTTAAATGCTGAGACTATGACAATAAAGATGATAATTAGCATTGCTGACCTCCAGCTACTTACATTATGCAACTGTGAGAGCTGTGAATCTGACTTTAAATCTAATTAATACTCTAAAATAAGTTTCTTGATTCTTCTGCTCGAGGAATACAGCGTCTGTACTCCAGGGTCGTTTGATTCTTAAGCTCGAGGTAAAGATGCATTGTTGCTCTTAACGCTCAAAGCAACAGTTCAACATTGTGGGAAATACTCTTATTACTTTTCTTGCTAAGAATTATAGAAGAAGATAGACAATACTCTTATATTTGGCCAGTTCATATAAGGCTAGAGCCAGCTGACTGTTAGCTTAGGTTAGCTTAGCAAAGAGATTGAAAATGCGGAAATAGCTAGCCTGGATCTGACTGAAGGTTAAAAAAAATACTAGCAGCACCTCTAAAGCTTAACTTTCAGGATGTTATATATTTTGTACAACATTTAGTTTGACAGATGCAGTATTCCTCAAGTAAAAGATCTGAGTTCAGGGTAGCCATTTCTCTCTGCTTCCAGTCTTTATGCTAAGCTAACCGTCCGCTGACAGTAGCTTTACATTAAGCAACGTAATTTTCTCATGGGACTCTTGGCAAGAAAGAGAATAAGGGTATTTCCCAAAATGTCAAATTATTTATTTAAACGCACCGGGTTAATGAGGCCATTAAGATTTAAATGACAAATTGTTTGACATTTTGACGAAGCCTTGGGAGAATTAATGTATTTTATCACTTTGGTTTGCTGGTTTAAAGATAACTAAGAAGACACTGTAATTAAAAGGTCAACATATTAAACTTCTAAAAGGTTGTTCATTGTTCAAATACTAAAACTGAGAAATAGGCATTTGACACATAAAATTAACGTTGAGTGCAAATTAGCAAATGTTAGAACGCTAACGGACTAAACTAAGACAGTGCTAAACATCACTATGTTAGCTTTGCAATTATAATAAATTAGCATAGCATTAAGCTCAAAACACCACTATTTGTAGGCTTGCTTGGTGCATGACTATTGAAAGTACATTAAATCCCGTCTATTAATGTAAAAATACTTCATATCCTGGCAGAACATGAATATGAATATGTTAATTTGTGAAAGGCTTTTTATATGTTCACTAGACCAAACCAGTCAATAATAATCAGCAGATTGATCAACAATGGCAAGAGAATAAATCAATATTAACAGCCCTAACATCGGGATTCTCCTTTGTCTTATCGAACATCTTGCTCAGAGGAAGATGATGAGTGATCGGCCGAAAGCTCCATGTTTTCCATTAGCCTGAGGCCGTGCATTAGCTAATGGAGATCTCCAGTGGCTGCAACAATGTGCAGGATTGCAATCTTGATTCATTACAAATCAAATGAAAAGCAGAGGATGCTTCCTTTAATGAAAGCACCCCCCCATTAATGGAGAAGCATTGCCAATATCCTCCAATCTGGGTCTCTCTGACTGTATTACTGTAATATATGTCTTTCAAACGACACATTTGATAACAGTGAACCCAGTGCTAAGGTCTCTGCTCCAGAAGATAATCTTGTTTAGTGGTGGGGGGTTTCTACAGAGGTGGTCCATCAATTCCATTATTAACACACCTCCCCCTTTGACCTATACGACTCATTTAGGAAATTAGTTTAGTGTCTTTAGAAAGCAACAAGGGCGTCGTGGGGCTGGTTGTTACCTCAAACCAAACACAGCCACGCTTGAGTTGTAATCCAATAAAATCATTTATGGCATGAGTCATTGCTTCGTAGTAAACCTAGTCAGGGTCAGATCATCTGTAGTGGGGGTAGCTGTAGCTGATGAGGAGCATATTTGAATATGTGCGTGCAAAAATATAGACGTCAAGCCCATTTGAACCTCTGTGACTTCTAAGATAAATATGAAGCTCAGAAATCCACGTGATCAAGCGGTGGGTTGAGAGGGTTTAAACTCCAACATGTGCACCACAGAACAAGCGGCTCTGTTCATTTCCCCCCTCATCAAAAACAAAATCCCTCAAAATCTACTTTCAGGAATAAATCCCCTGCTGCTCTTCACACCCAAAACTAACAACTGTCCTCGGGCCCCCACTGAAACCAGAGGCTTTGGTGGCATTAGACTAATGCCGTGTGCACAAACCCACACCCGTCTGCACCAAACTGTCACTTTGATTACTTTCTCTTGTTTATTTTTGGTTACATATCAATTCATGTTGAAGCCATTTGTTGAAAACTAATTTCAATGCATTGAGATATGTTTCAAGGGCTGTATTTATATCAGATGCACGGCACTTCAACACATGGAGATCAGAGTGGAAATCCCACGCTCACTTAACCCTGGCTGCAGCCCCAGTTTTCACTGACTTGTGTGAGTGTGAGAGAGGACTTATCCAGATATACTGGCTTTAAACTAGTGACTCTAACGGACTTTAAAGTGGATGAGCTTTAAAAGAAAAAAGGAAAGATAACCCTGTTAACCTGCTGGCCCTGCAGCACAATGGGACGCATGGAAGGAAGCAGGACGGCGAGTGAAACTTCCTCTTGGATCCAAACTGTAATCTAAAACCCACCGCCCCCGATCCCTCTAACTAATGCTGAAGACATGCTCTGCTTTAAAATCTGGTTCACACATACAGACAGACATGTGCCCATGAGCACACACGTTAAGGCCAGCTGGCGCTAATCCCACACGCTCGCCCTCCCCGCCGCTCTGTGAGCCCGACACGAGTCCGTCAGAGCGGAAGTGTGATGTATAACAGAGCATGCAGATGTTGGCGTTCACCAGCCGCTGCCTGCCTTTAACCTACTTTGCCTTAGTGATGAAATGATGTGACGGTATGTGCAGCAGCAGATAGTCTGAGTGGCTGTCTGCTGAGGCACTTCGGCTGTGAGGCCGATGTGAGGATGTTAAAGAGGTCACGTTACAGACGGTGAAGGGCCATGCACACATGAGACTATGAGCACGTGCTTACATGCTTTTTGCATGTAAGTAAACATTTTAGGGCTACATATAAAAAACAACATCATTCAATATTCCATTAACATTGTTTTCTGGAAATTAAATCACTTGGTTGGTGAAATATTGTTGTGTATTTGATATGTCTGTTTTTGCTGCATTTAATGACCTGGACAAAGAAGAACTTCAAAGACTTATAAGGCAAAGATAGCATTTATTTTTTATAAGGCAACAGATTATTTGGTGCAAATTAGATTTGTGGCAAATTGCCGAAAGCTCAAGGCAATGTATTCTGATGATTGTTTGTCATTATAAAATTACAATTATACGATACAGAATTGCAGCAAATCCAAACTGAAAAGCAGGAACTGGAGAATGTTTGGCATTTTTTTGTTTCAAAAAAGTATTAAATGGTTAACTGATTATCAAAATAAGGACCATTTTTGTTGGTGTTCTGTTTATTCGAATCACTGAAAAATAATCAGTTATCTGTCAAGTCGTTTCAGCTCCACGTCGAGAGAAAGAACAAGAGAAAGTACAGACATACCATACAGAAATCCATTAAAACAGAAAACATAGAAGCTGAGTGTACGCTGAATCATCAATGGGCCAAATTAATTAGGTATGGGGAGCAGCAAAAATTGTACGGTGAAAATATCAAAGACTATTCCTTAACAAGAAGCACATTTTGTCTTAGTAAGCACACTGCCTTTTTTTGAAATTGTATGAAAAAGTTATTTTTGTCCTTTTAAGCAGCAGTAGCTGTTCTGTAGCCTGTTCAGTAATAATTCAGAAACAGCAGTCTGTGTGTGGGAGGAGAGATTTGGGGGGCTCAAATGGCCTCTAGTTTTTAAATACATCTGGGGTCACGAGGAGAATCTGGGGCTCGGGGAGCTGAAGAGCCCTCACGCTGATTATTCCGGTTAATCTGCAGGTTTTTGGGGAGGGACCTCCTGCTGTGAGTGCATTTGTGTGGTTGCATAGGCGGTGGTCTGCACGCCATGTCCTCCTTATATCACACATCTGCTCAGCATCAGCACTATGTCAATATTTGATTCGATGAAGGGAATCTAAGGGGCTTCCACCGCCATATGCCGGGGCGGCCAAAATAACCATTATCTGATTATTTGATCGGCCTGAGAAAGAGTTAGAGAGATGCTGTTTCTCCTGGCGGTGGGGCAGGATGAGGGGGCTTCTACAGGCTCAGTGCAGTCCAAGTGGCTTCCTGTGCACTCGCTGCAGAGGGTCTCAGATGAGAGGCCAGGTTTGAAAGGGGAGCAGTACAAGTTTAGTCTATAAAGTCTATGTTAATATATTTCATTATATCTCTCAAGGTGCTAAAATGTCCAAAATTCAACAAGAAGCGGTACCAAGAGTACAGGTGTCACACAGAGTTAGATTCTCACTGCTAGTATCGCCTCCCTGAATGTTACCATACCGACATGCAATGCTAAGATGGTAAAAAATGGCTTTAAGCATTGTTGTGCCTAAGTAGACTTTCTGGGTCTCAAAAGTGTACGGAGGTGCCTTAAGGTGCAGGTGCCGTACTTTTCGGACTATAAAGCGCACCTGCATATAAGCCGCAGCAGCTAAATTGTCCGTCTGTCTTGCTCTCGTTCTGTCTCTCGGTTCCACTTTCACTTTGGCGCTACCTGTCTCACTCTTTTCCGGCCTCCAGCTTTTCCTGCTGGAGCCCGCCCCTTAAAGGTGGCGGGCGCGGACCGGTCATAGAGCCCGTAGAGTTAAAGGTGGTTAATTTTACCTGTAAAATCCATAGATTTAGGAGGTTCCCTAGTGGCCGTTAGCTGGACAACAAAAGGGGAAAAAAGTCGCGGCTTATAGTCCGAAAAGTACGGTACTTAAAAAACAGCAATTGTCTA
Source organism: Pseudochaenichthys georgianus (assembly GCF_902827115.2). Taxonomy (NCBI): domain Eukaryota; kingdom Metazoa; phylum Chordata; class Actinopteri; order Perciformes; family Channichthyidae; genus Pseudochaenichthys; species Pseudochaenichthys georgianus. The sequence continues at coordinate 23,873,204 of NC_047521.1, read as the reverse complement.
ATAGCCAGCAGGGGGCAACTCCACTGGTTGCAGAAAAGGAGTTCAACCTAACTGAAGTCTAGGAGAAATGTAGCCGACTTCTCACTTGATTTGGTAACCCAGCAATCATTTTGTTGATGAGTTTATGATTTCGATCGCAAGTCTAAAGTCCTATTTATTACAGCTAAATGGTCACCTTGTAAAAGATGATCCCTTTGAAAGTCAAATAGACGATAAAGCTGCATCTGCTATTGGGCGCTGCTACATTGAGATTGACAGGTCTCCACCACGATGGTGTTTGGTTTGTGTGTTGTTTGTGTCTTACTTTTGTCTTATGTCTTGCTCACTTCCTTCCCAGAGTCTACGACGACTTCTTGTATTCAATATGGACAAACGTTTTACTTGCTAAACCGCATTGCAAGCCGGCTGACTTTAGCATTTAGATCTAAAGCACCATTGTGCCCAAGTACAATGTGAACGTCACATAGCTTCTGGACTTAAAGCGTTCATTTCTTTAATATTGTCAAATTAAAAGCTAAATCAGGATTTTCCCTATCTCAACAAACAAAAGATGGAAGACATGGATGTGACATTACATTTTGAAGGGCGACATATACATTTGAAGGATCATTTCCTGACAGACGCTGCTGCTGCCTCCTGTAGGTGTCAGGTGATTGACAGGAAGCAGAATGAATATGACGCTTTATCTGATATGAACACGCTCACCTCCATTATTGTGATGGATATCTAGCTCGGGAGGCAATTTTGAAATCTGTAATCGGGTTCTTTTCATTTCTGCACACAATGCAGGAGAGGAAAGGTGTTTTCATATCTCAGATGACGATATGCAGGCTCCAGCAGGGAGAGCGTCAAACTGCATGATTGGCTCCGACTTCAAACCTGCAGAGTGCAGATTCAGGATGTTCCTGTGATGCTTGTGCGCCTGCCTGCAAAAACACTGACTTCTGCCGGACCACCATGATCCCGTCCACAATGACACTAGAGCAACGTTTGATCGAAACCACCCCACAATGTTTAGATAAATGGGCTCTCCTGGTATTCACGCACTACGTTTTCTATTGATGGATTACATATCAACTAGGGTTGCCAGAAACTGACCATGATCAAAATCGATTATTCGGCAGCCCTGGCGAATAATCATCGATTATTCGACCGTTGAAACTAAGCCAGAAAAAAAAATAATAATAATAATAATAATATATATAAATAAAATCGATTTTTAAAAATAATATTCGATTATGGAGACTGTAGCGAATATTCGAATAATCGAATAATCGCTGGCATCCCTAATATCAACCTGTCCCATGCTACCTGCTGGATCAAAGACAGCTCTGTGCTCAGCAGGTCAACTTGAAAACAGAACAGGAAGAAAATATACTTGAACAAGGTCCGGGCAACGTTTAGATATCATGACATGAGACTAGATATCATCTCTTAGATTTTGAATATCGTTAACAGTTGTCTTTTTCCTGGTTTTAAACACAGCCATAGAGTAAAACATGTCATTTTCTGCAATTACCAGATGGATTTAACATTTTAAGTATTTTCCTTTGTTCGATTTATCAAAGAATCTGTATAATAGATTCTTATTAAGTAAATATTTTGTAAAAGCAATATCTTCATGACTTTAAGGTAATTGATCAATAATACCATAATAGGATTTCATGTCGTCCAGCCCTAACTTGAACATTTCAGCAACAGGAAATTAAATGAAGGCGTGCAAGAACATGTTATTAAGGTCAGAACAAGCTGTGATCTTTCTAAATGTATTGAGCGAAAAGCCAGCCCTCCAGCCTCTCTCTCTGCACAGCCCTCCCTGCGTATGGTCAGCTGGACCCTGTTTTCTCTTTAACCCTCCTTCCACTGACATGAAGTGTAGATTACTCGAGCACACTACATCTCTGCAGCCCTTCAATGTCTGTCTGTGTTCCTCCTCGACTCCAGCTCATTTAATTTGCCGTTCCTTTTGTCTCCCATCTGCTCTGTGTCTCGCGCTTAAAGAGCCTCCCCTCTTGTCAGCTCTGAGCAATAACTCCAGGCAAAGCGTAACTCTATTCACAACAGCAGAGATGTTGCCTTACAATGTCTTGTATCCACACACACACACACACACACACACACACACACACACACACACACACACACACACACACACACACACACACACACACACACACACACACACACACACACACACACACACACACACACACACACACACACACACACACACACACACACACACACACACACACACACACACACACACACACACACACACACACACACACACACACACACACACACACACACACACACACACACACACACACACACACACACACACACACACACACACGGTGATGGGAACATGTTGGGAAGCCTCCCCAGTCCTCTCCTAATCAGGTCCATATGTAGTCCTCTTTCTCACCACTTAAGTCAGGCAGTTTGTTACGAGCTCAATCCCCGCACAGGGCTGTCTGTGTTTGTGCATTTATCTCGTTGCATGTGGTAGACTCTACTCTACTGTATATTTAATCTTCTAATGTTGCACCACAAAAACCCATAATCTTGGCAGTCAAAATTAATTCCCGTTCTCTCAAAATCCCCCCTTAAGCCTTTAAACAACACGGCCAGCTTGTCGGGTCAACCGATGAGATTGTAAAGAGCACATTTCAGCACATTATTTTGGCATCTGTGTCAACACACATTTGAGAAGCGTTTCGCCTAAAACATTGCAGACATTCATTCATTTCAGGCTACTGGGTTGTTGCAGGAAATGTGGAAGTGGTGGATTCAATCCAGCTCCGGGTTTTGATATCCAAGAGGAAATTATTTCTGCAGCCAGGTGAATAAAACAGATGTGAAGTATGAAAGAGGCTCACATAAAACCAAAAGCTTTTAAGGTATTTATAATTTAAGTTATACTCAGTGGCGGTACTCGCACTGGTCTATTATTCGACACTTTGGGAAATACGTTTTTTTGCCAAAATGTAGATAAAAAAGATCCATACCACTATCATGTCGTTACGGTAATGAAGCTACGGGCAGCCTCAAGGAAACTTAGCTTAGCACAAAGACTGGAAACAGGGACACTTTTCGTATAAAAGGTAACAAACCTATAAAGAATCTGTGACATAACATCCCTATTAAAACCGTAACACCATTTTTTTTAATGAAACAAACTTGTTGTTGTTTTTGTTGTGCTTTTGTTTCTTTGGACAGAGCCATGCTAGCTGTTTCGCCTGTCTCCAGCTATTATGCTAAGCTAAGCTATTGGCTACTTAGCTTTAGCTTCATATTTAGCGTGCTGACTTGTAAGACCAAAACATTTTCACACTTGAGACTGAGCAGGAACTAGTGACTAGTACTTTGTCATTTTGTGAAAGTACAGCTGCAGGTTGATTTGATCTATCCACAAATGCTCTAATAACTTAACCTCTAATGTATTTAACCTAGCTTATCACACAAGCAGCAGGTTAGGTAGACAAGACATCCAGATGCAGAAAGACACAGCTGTCTGCTTCCATCTAGCCATTCTGCTCCGACCACTTACAATAAGCTAGCCTCCCTGGGCGAGGTATATCTGGAGAGCAGCCGCAGCTCGCCCCCAGACTGTCTGATGTCCTCCCACACACTCACCCTAAAGCCACAACAAAGGCTGTACCCTAATCACACCAACTTCCCCTTCTTACCAGCTAATCCCCCTCAGAACGAGAGCACTAGGCGCCAAGAAATCGCACATACAGTGTGTTGATTCAGGTTTTCACAAAAAAAGCCACCCAAGCTTGGGTTTCCTGCCTGCTGGGGTGATCGTGATGTGAAATAATTGCATTAAGTCAAATGTCCAGTAAGTTTAAGGAGATGTTTACAAAAAAAGCAGAAAACAAAGACGTTTCTTTTCTTTCTTAGGGAGATATTTCCAAGCAGAAAGCCAAGGCATGACACTGCACACAGACACTTCCAGGCGTGCACCATTAAAAAGGCGCCTACAGACAAAACAGTAAGTGCTGCAGTCAGATACGACTTGTTATTTCAGCGCACATTGAGTCCAAAGAGAATAGAAGAATCGAAGGAAAAGGCCTTTCCCATTCAACTTTTCCCACGCTCAGATAGACAGAAGAGTGTTGATTGACAGAGCGGGGTTATCACGGCACACGCAGGAAATATGGTGAAGGAAACCCCATTAACAAACATGTCAGAATATTTTCGGGCGTCTGCACGGCTTGTTTAAGAGCCTCAGTCGACACAGACATCTTTATTCAGGTGAATTCTATTCATGTAAGAGTTTTAATACCCAAAAATCCCCAAAGAGCCCAGTCCATATTAATCCTCTGACGACAGCGTTGCATAGCTCCTATAAAGAAGAGAAAATACAAGGAGTGTTCAAACTCACGGCCTTCCAGCCAATTTCTGCTTCTGTGTTCTTTCCACTTCTCCATCCAGCTAAACGAAGGTGCTAAAAATAGACGCGTGAGTAATAAAAACACTTAAGCCTGTTGCTGGTTTTTGAGCATTCTGAGGCCTGGCCCTTGTCTGCTCTGTGGCATGTAAACGGAGCAGAGAAGCGCCTTCTTCACTTAGCAAGCACAGTAAACATGTAGCAATGAATCCCATGCTATAACTGCAAATAATGCACAGTATTGTTGTATGCAGAAACGTGTGCAGGTTGGTCCAACTCCACCGTTAGTCCACCACTGATACTCAAATGAAGGTTTTCCATTGGTTGACAAAAGGTCTCTCAGTTCAGAAGCGTCACCATCCTTTCCTCAGTTTGGGGCCCTGTGTAATCAGTAACTGTGATTACTCACCGCTAACTGTTTCCGACTCATGAGAGGGGGCTTGTGGGAGCCTCAGGGCACTTTCACGAGCCATTGTCAGTTTGGCTAGTCCGAATCAGAGTGAAATTAATCGTCTTGGTTCGTTCTATTTAGTCTGGTTTGAGCAGAATTTATTGCGGACCAAACCAAAGAAATCCATGTTATTCGTCAGAAATCTGGCGGTGGATAATGTAAACATACAAATCAACCAGCGCTACATGAAAAAGATTCCTTTCTCCTCCAGTTTTTCATGGAATAGTTTATAAACATTGCCATTCTGTGGATTTGTTCTGTATGATGAGCACATGTATGCAGAAGGCCAAGTCTTCCATTCATGTTAAAGAAGACATAGTATGCCCTTTTTTAATTTCAAATTTGTATCTGGTGCCTCTGTGAAATTATTACATGCTTTATGCTGGAGGGAACTTTGGGATTTTAGCCTTTACAGACCATTTACAAACACCAATAATCCTGCTTTGTGGTTAACTTTCAGCATTGGGTCGGATTAAGTTTTCACTATCATCAAACTCTAAGCGCTCACTTGGAAAAGGACCAGACCTGCAATTATAAGGCTTGTGAAAGCGCCCTTAGCTGTATAGTATTTATTAATCCTGAAGAGCATCTGTTCCCTCTTTAGTCCACTGGTGCAGAACAAATCATAGCCCCAACTTTGAACATATCTTGCGCACATACATGCAAGCGTGAGAACATACCAGAGTCCCTAATGCACACATGATGGTAATGTGAACCATTGTTGGCATGCAAAAAGCACCTTCGAGCAACAAAGCACAGATTGTCTATGGATGTATTCAAAGCCACTCAGCGGAAAAGCCCCAACACATAACGTGGACAATTATGTTGAAATGTCCTGATCTGTATTTTATTTCAATGTTGATTTTATAAGAATTTGACCCATTGCTGTGTACGAAATCCGACACGTGTTAGTCCAATTTCTGCATGTTCTGATTCAAAACTATTATCATATGTCGGTTTACGAGTTGTATCTTCTTCTGCTGCTAAATCAGTCACTGTTTTAATTGGCACCGCTCTTGATGAAGGTGTCACTTTGACTTCAGCAGCTGTAAGTGACTAGGTGAGACCGATTTAGCTCTAAGTGCCCGTGCTGTGATACCAGCCGATCGAGGTGTGTGCATGTGAACAATGTTAAGTGATGCATGCAATAGAGTGAGACGCAGCCAGGGTGTGAGTGAGCGAACGAGAGCTCTTAATTACTTTAACATTTATGGTAAGTTATTTCAACAACTCTGCACACAATCTCTCTCTGGGATGTGTCGTATGCTCTGTGCTCGCTGACGGCCTGTCACATGATTCAGTATCTCTTCACTGGTCTGCTGTACGGCGTGTGGAACAGGTGATTAGATCAACCGATAAAGGGGAAGTGTATGGTTTATGATATGGTTTGAATCCCAAAGAGAACACGTGTCAATTTCTACACCGTGATTTTAGTAGTATTATTACTTTCAACCAGATTCTCAAACAACATTTGGAGATGGTGACATACTTAAATCTGCACGCAAGATGAATTACATATTGCTTGTGTAAAGTTTATACCAGAATAAAGCTAACATTTGAAGGGCTCTTCTCCCTGGATCTTCAATATGCTCAAATAGTTTTATGACAGGTTGCCCATTTAATTTTGATGTGTCTTTGGATCTAATGTGACCAAAGTTGGCACGAAAGGAACATCAGGAGGTCACCAATATATAGCTTGGACTCATCCTCTTGGCAGTTTGAGAAAAATAAAGCGCTTTTTGAGCATTAAAACATGGAGACATGTCACAGTAGAGGATCAAAATACAAATATGAACATGAAAATGAGCCCCTTTCAATGAAATCAGGCATTTCAACTTCAACTCAAACTTGAGTCACTAAATATGATTCGGTTCATTGAGACAGTTCAGACAGGAGAATACTGTGAGGGGGGAAAAGTGGAAGTCCAGATGAGGGTCTCTCCTGGCTCATGCTAATCTCTCACAGTTGAACTGACAAACTGTTATCAGCCGTTTGTTTACACACTGCCTTCATGGCCTTCAGCCCACAAGGCGGTTTGGATTATCTGCTCATAAGCATCTTGCGCTGTGTTTCAGAACACACATAATAACTGATATGGGCCTCCGAGCTGCGAGCGCTAATCCTGAAGCACCATGCAGCTGCACGGCTTCAATTCATTCACTTTATCACGATACACAGTCAGGTCTCTGGCACCAAATACTTTATTATATACCTGCTGGATTCTTACTTTCGATGCTTGATTTAATATTTACTTTGGATCATTTTAGCACAATGTCACTTTATAAACCTTTAGCTTCAAGTCAATATTTGTATTCCTTTATTGTCCTAGCCACTTCCTCTTTTATGTTTTTGTCAAAAATAACTGTTAATATGCATTGTTTTCTGTACTGAAAATGGCATTTAAATGTATGTTTGCTTCATTTATAATATACCATATCATTGCACACATATATTTGGCACAATCTGCAGCTTTTGAAATAACCTTAACACGCTTTATCTGAATCAAATATCATAATAGGGACCTATTTTGTATGTTTTTTATCAAAGGATGTAGCTCCTGCAAGGTCTCTCCTCCTCCATATGGAAGGCTGCCAGTCCATCTTATCATTTTCCACCAGTTTAGAGGCTTCAAACGGAGCAACAAGATAGTGAGAGCAACTTCAAAGCCTTACAGCAAGACATCAAACAGATGGAGAAGGTGCATGCATGATGAAAAAAATGCTGTGTTTTGGGCTTTTTATTGCCATGACTCCAGCATTTCGATACGGTTCTGTAGCTGCAGGAGACTCTCTCTCACTGAGAAATGCTCCAATAATGTCATGATTTGTTTTTTTTCTGGGCTGGTTTGCAGAAAAACATCCTGGTTGTTAATTCTCCACACACACCCTCCTGACTCACACACACACACATCCATCCATGCCGTCCATCCATCCGTGCACACAGGCTAAGGAAGAAACCCAATAAAGGGACAGAAAAACAAAAAACAGCCTTACCGTGATTGTCTTCATCCATGTTGATGGCAGCAGTGACAGAGCAGTCAGTCAGGAAGGTGTGTCCGGGTGAAAACCTTTTGGAAAAAAATGTATTTTGATTTTTTTTTTACAGCGGGATTTTTCTCTGCTTTCCCCCCGCTGACAGACAGTCGAAGCCGGCGTGTTGACAGACAGATAAAGGGGTCTGGTGCCAAGATGTCAGCGGTGAAATTAATGTGAAAAGAGGCAGAAAAATAAAAACCGCAGTCTGGGTGTAAATTAAAGGGAGCTGGTTAATTGTAGAGCGGGTTTTCAGAGGGTCTGACCGCGGTGTGAGGCTCCAGCAGCGGCGGCGTTTCTCCCTCTGTGCTCCATCCTCCAGTCTGCACCGTCTGCACACAGAGCAGGGAGGCGTCACTAAGCCCCGCCCCCTGCTAATATAACACACACACACCCACAACCACACACAAACACACACACACACACACACACACACACACACACACACACACACACACACACACTATGAAAACAGTTCAATTAAAATATATAACATCTAAAAATACTGTAGCCTATTAATTTGAATGTATAATTGGACAATATAAACTCCCCTCAAAAATGCTATAAAAAGACACAAATTACAAAACACTTAGGCTATAGTTGTGGGGAAAGTATTTAAGAGAAGCAATATCAAATTATGAGCACAAACATTCATGCATTCCATATTTTATATCACATACTTTTTTTTTAATAGATACTAAAAGTTATAATCTGAAATAAATAGATAATAGGCTACGGATTTGAGCTTTTTATTGCATTCTTGGAGGATTTTTGTATGCTGGGATCGCTCTAAATCTTTTCATACAATACTTTGCCTCATGACATACAGTACATGCATGATAAACAGCAACTGAATTGTGAGGTAAAGATTTTAAAGAATAGCGTAATCAGTGCACTAGTCAAGAGGCTAGATGTTAGTTAGACTAATGGAGTTGATCTATTAGTCAAGAGGCTATATGTTAGTTAGACTATTGGGGTTGATCTGTTTGTTATTCAGACACTATAAAACACTGATTATTGTGTCTGGTGACTGTTTAAGGTCAGAGGACAGGCTCCTTCAGTTCAGCGAGGGGTTACACTCCTTAATCAATGAGGTGAAGGTAAACGGATAAGGGAACATGTCAGAGGGCTTTGGGATCACGTTTAACTCATTCACCTCATACATCTACTCCAGTGTTTCTCAAACTTTTTCATACCAAGGACCACTTAACCAATACAAAAACACTCGCGGACCACCTAACTCCACAGATATCCAAATCGTTTTTCTAGAACAGATTACAAATCGCCTGAAAATTGTACAAACAAGTGGCAACAAGTGGGATGAAGGTGTTGCACTGGGCTATATCATGCAATCGAAAGTGAAACTTTAGCTCGCTCCATTGCGGAGATATTCCCGCGAGAGTGCGGAAAATGTAAATGTATTTATTTATTTCAAATGTGAAATTGTACCAATATACTCACAGACCACTAGGGGGCCCTCACGGACCACCAGTGGTCCGCGGACCACACTTTGAGAAGCACTGATCTACTCAGCCCATGAATATACATTCTAATATATCAGTAAATGAAACTTTGATATATTTAATAAAATATAAACTCTGTCCATGCACTGCTCCCCAAAAGTGATTTTACGTAATTCTATTAATGGCAGATGTTAGGCTTTGTGGATATTTTGTTGTTATGCTAGTTTATCTGGTTGACTTTTAATTTTTCATTAATTTTGATATGCTTTTTTTACATTTTTACCAACATATGATTATCACCATCCACTCTCTTTTTGAGTTTGATTCATAGTGTGATAATATTGTTCTCTTGAATTCCTTTGGCCATGATAATCTTGTCGTGAGAATTGAAATGGCCAGAGTCCCTAATGCAAGTATGATCACTTTACATTGTATTACTTTGTTTAATATTATACATTTACACTTCAGTATTTCAAATGTTATGATTTGCTTCATTTCTCATCCACAGTTTTGGTAAACCTATTCAAGAAGCCTTCCATAAATGCACGTCAACTCACTGATTCTGACCTCATACCTCCACCCTACTTCGCTAAATGATGACGCAGGCATGTAGACACCTACAAAAATAAAACAGCTCAAACATTTCCAGTGTGTCCCGGCCCTATGGTCCCGGCCCATGTGAGCTCATCCCGCGTTTCCAGGGAAGATCCCGGCAGCAGGGATGTTCTGTGGGGACGGATGTGAGCCGGAGCCAGAGTGGTCCAGAGTGCAGGAAGGGAGTTGTGCTGAGACGAACTGTGCAGCGCTCTGCAGGCGGACAATGGAAGAAAGTGTTGGAAAAGGAAGTGATGTGTAGGCCCTGCCCTCCACCCTCATTAAAAAAAATCTGATCTGACCTGTGTCACTGTACTACCAATGGTTGAGTAGTTTCACTCACGTCTATTGTGATTTACCTGTACTTTATTTGAGTATTTCCAGATTAATTATACTTTTCCCACCGCAAATCAGAGGAACTAGCCTACTACTTTTTACTACACTGAGAACCTAAAAAGTGCAATTTTTGGGCCACGATTAAGGCAACCAGGACAAAGAATCCTTGGTCTGGGGGCCTTTGTGCCACGGGTTGTGTGTGGTTCAGTCAGAGTAGTTTATTTGTTAAAAAACGAATTGTTCAAATCTTTGTCCATGTGACCAGAACATCCATTTAAGGGCAGCCTAATGCCACAAAATGTTGACTTTTATCTGGTCTACAGTCTTTTCTGGAGGGTTGAAGCGTGAAGCACACAGGATGTAGGTTTAATTCATCAGTCAGACATGGTCAAATTATCAATAGGCCAACATTTAAGTTGTAGGCATGCATGGTTAAATCAGTTTTAAGTATCAACTAGCTCGAAAAAAGAGCATCAGTCTTACGATTTGATCACATGTTACAAAAGTTTCTCTTTCCTAAAATAGAAAATAAATGGTCTCACATGTGTTTTCCCTCAAAAGCTCCAGGCATAAACAAATACTGACTCCATAGCTTACAATTAATTTGCGGCATTCCCCCATAAATTCCTCCTCACACCCCCGAGAGGCCCGCCTGCAGTGGGTTTCATCTTTACAGAGAAACTTGATGATTTCATCCTCATAACCCTCTCTCTTTCTCTGTAATACTTCTGCTGCTGTGGTTCCCTGAAACGCTCGCAAAGAGAGAAGTGTGAGGGAAGTGAAGGCTGTCACTTTTGGGGAAAATCCCGCGTTGAGTGCCGATGTCCGGAGCAACACAGGAAGTGGCTCCGTATCCGGAGTAAACAAAAAAAAAGGGTGGAGACCAGCAAGAGCTTTCTCTGTGCTACAATCAAATGAGTTTAATCAATAAAAGTCTGGAGTTAATTCATCTGCAATGCTCAGTGTTTATCAAGATTTGGAAATGACGCAGTCGTCTGACGAAGACACAAAGGCATGTTTAAACAAATTCAATACAACAGAAGATGTAAGAGTCTGTTTGATTGATATTTGACCCATACACTTGGCCTCGCTCTGACATCATGTTTGCCAATGCTAATATAGTCACGTTTATTTTTCCCCCTTTGCAAGCCAGCAGAAGAAAACATTAGATGGATGCACTTTATATTTCACTGGAAGCGGGTTACGACAAGGCAGCATATGTCAGCCACATTAAAACCATCAGTAGACGGACTGACCTCCAGCCTGTGAGTGATGGACGACCATGTGCATGTTCAGCAGTCTGATTACAGCCAGGCACATGCACTAATGTATGCATGCATGTGAGAACTGTAGGGTAAGGCTATTTTAGTTGGCTCATGAGGCTTGGTGAAGAAAAATGAAGCGGAAAGTCTGAATTAAAGGGGCCCTATCATGCTTTTTCGGGGTTTTCCCTTTCCTGTTATGTGTTATAGGTTTTAGTGCACGTAAATCAGTGACCATCAACTGGCGACCCGCGGGCCAAATCTGACACGCCAGACATTCTCATCCGGCACGCGCTGTGGCGCTGGCGGAGTGGTTAGTGCGTTCGCCCCCCACTCAATTTATTTTTACAACGTCTCGTGAGTAATGTGCAGTACCGGAGTCCAACAGAGAGGCAGCAGCTGCGGGACAGTAGCCTGCGTACTGCGTAGCCTTCCTTGCCCTAAAGAAGAAGTGATCCTTCGTTAGCGTGAAGAGTCTGCTTTATGTGCTCCGCAGTAGCCGCCGCTGCGAGGCTCCGGCGACTTGACAGTACATGAGCGTGCTCCACTAGCACCCCCCGGGTCAGCAACTTCAAAAATGTAGGGCTATAACAAATAATCGATGGCCCCCGAAAGTGTCTCTAGGAATCATTTTGGCCCTTGGTCAAATGTAGTTGGTGATCCCTGACGTAAACTCCAGAGGGAGTTTCTGAAACGCCTCCATTGGACTTCTTTGTTTACTTCTGTAACAAAGTGACATCACTGTATACGTAACACTCGCGCTTCTATTGGCTAGTGCTCCAACACATTGTACGTGATAGGCTACGGGGCGGGGCATCTCTAAGCGGTTGACCAATCACAACAGAGCCGGCCAGCTAACCAATCAGAGCAGACTGGGCTCTGGTTTCAGACAGAGGGTGAAAAGAGGTGCTGCAGCACAGGCAGTATGAGGAAAATAAAGACGAACATCAAGGTACAAAATATGAACCTAAAAATGAGCATAAATGGGCCCCTTTAAATCCCAAATCAATATCACATAATAAGTTCTACTCTCTAAGGTTGTAGAGGTCGTCTGGGAAATATGGGGCAACAAAAACCTTGATAGAGAAAAATAAAATGAAGACAAGTTATCCAAACTGGAATCGTGAAGAAAAGAGCTGCTATATATAATATGCAACAGGTTCATCCAAAATGCAATGCCGTGAACTTTTGTCACACTCATGGGGAAGTGACCCTGTGCTGCGTGGGACCGGATCCATCCAGAGAATCTCTTGGCTCATGTTGTTGGCAGTGCGGCACGTATAACCGGCCTCATGACCCATACCATAATAATGAGACGTTGAGCCCTGCAGCTTCAGTCCTCTGTATTCGAGTCTGATTCGTTTTTATTGAGACATGCTGATAATGTAATGTCTACCAAGCTCTTTTGTGCACAGACATATAGGTGGTTAAACTATAGAAAAGCATGCTCTATGTATCTGTAATGTCACTGAGGACAGTCCACTACCAGTAAAGGGTCACTTTGTGGGTTCCTATGAAAATGTGTTGTGTAAATAAATACTCAAAGCCGGGATTGAAAAAGTCTGGTGTGTTTCTGAGGAATTCCTGAATCCTCTGAAAACCATCTGCAACAGACCCACACACATTCCTGCTAACACAGAAACGTGTCACACTTCCTTTCTCACAATGGCTGAGAGAGTGAAGCTGGCCATACCGGTAAAGAACGGAAGAGAAACTGAAGAAGGAGAAACACACACACACACACACAGACAGAAAAGGAGAGGGAGGACAAAGGGAAACGCGTGGGACATCTTTCCAGCTGGGAGCAAAGGGAAACTTCCCATCACATCCACTGCAGCAGCATGTGCCTCTCTTCACAGCATGAACAGATCTGATCGAATGTGAATGCAGAAATGACTCATAAGTGGTTGTCATCAGAAAGAAATAGCGTTTCAAACAGATGGGACTGGACATAAGTGATCACTCAGAAGCTCCACTTCCACCTGATGACTAACGCTCTGCAATGAAGAGTGAGGAGGACTGCTTCAAAAGTGTATTTTTAGCAACATTTAACGTCTGCTGCCAGTCTTTAAAGCTGCAATCTGAACATCCTTCGCTACAGATCAACACGCAGTCGAACGTTAGAGGCTTGCGGGGAGCATCAAGTTTCATTTTACAGCTTCCACACAATAACAAATAATCAATTTCCTTCGCTGAGACATTTTTAAATGGGATTTGTTGCATTGTGCAGCCGTTGGGGGATCATGAGACAACAGGCCACTGGGCACAGACATGTTGAAGTCCACAAAAGCAAGATGTACAGACTGTATTGTGGCCTTTTTCCTATCTCTATCTTATTTATATGCATCTTTTGGCTATATTGTGTTACATCGGGGACATTTTGTTCCCTTTTTTAGTACTTTTATGCCATTTGTTGTGTTCCTTGTTGTGTTGTTGCATCTCTTTGTGGTTGTTTGCCCTGTTTTGCAGTTGTTTTGTGCCTCATTGTGGTTATTGTGTTTATTCTTTGGTCATGTTGTGCCTCTTCATAGTCATTTTAAATCTTTTTTGGTCATATTATGTAACTGTTATGGTCTCTTTGTTTTCATTTAGAATTGTTTTTGCATCTTTTTGCACTTGTTTTGTACCTCATTCAGGTCATTTTATTAATTTGTTGGTCAATTTGTGTCTCTTGAAGTGACATTTTGCAGGAGAAAACCAGGCATTATGCATCCCTCGGCCGATGCATGGTTCACTAATCCATCTGCAGCTACACTTAGCAGAAGAGTAAGGTTTTGCATTTATGATTATATGCGTATGAGAAGGGATAAACGAGGTACAAAGTGGTTCTTTGATGCAGCTGCGACACATTATCTATCAATGTTATATCTTTATCAGATATGCAGCGCTCTAATCAGACTTGCCTCCAGAGATGAATTCTCTAGAAAATCTATCAGATGTCACGGCTCGAGCTGCTGAATGATTCATAGCAGTGCTAGATATCTATAGGATCTTATTACTGCAGGATATATGGGCTTACATTGATCACATGGGGGAAGTAGCAATAACACACAACCTCTGCTTCAACATCTGCTCTATGTTCTCAGTTCAGCTGAAATGATGACGACAACTTGAGGATACTCTCAACCTTTAGCGTTCACTCCATTAAAATGTTGTTTACTCCACATTGTGTGGTGGCAGGCCTCCCGTGGCCTCTGTTATGAGTGCTATACCATTACAGAGCACATTCTGCCATTTAAGTGTCGATTGCCTGCAGACAGTCAATCGGACTCCTATGCAAATGAGAGCACCATGACAGGGGTCATTAAACCTCTGTGATTATTTAGAGAGCTAACGGTTAAACATAATGATGCGATACAATGACTCTGAGAAAGGCAGTGTGGGGAGGCAGGTGGAGAACTGAGCGTGACGGTGCACAATAAAAGCCTCGCCAACAAAGTTCACTTTAACGATAGCAACGCTTTCCGAATCACCTTATAGGAAGTTCTTGTACCAATCCTTCCAAGGACAGGCTAGAATTAACCTTATTTTCTTGATGCTAAGCCAACGTAGATGCTTCATTCTTTATGATGATATGATTGGTGGGTGTAATTCAGTAGAAAGAAAATAGTTCCTACATGAAATGCTTTCAACAAGGTCTCTGAAGGGTTTTGTGTATATAGGTCATGATTTCTTAATCTTGACAGATATATTACTGTTGAGTTTTAAATTAATCTTTTTGGTGCTCAGAGCACTACAAGCAGAGTGCTGCCTAGTTTCCTTACATGAGAGAAAAGGCAGACATCTCTTACACTCGGCCATTTACATTAAACCAATCTTGATAAGAGGAAAGAAAGTATTTGTTTGTTTGTGGAGAACTGTCTCTTTAATAACCCAAACTTAACTTTAAAAGTGGACTAGCAGAAAAACCGTTCTAAACACAATCAACAGAGCTCCGTCCAAAAAGCAAAAATGAAATTGCTAAGTAAATTAATATGTCAGCCCGGAAAATAATGACGACAAATGCCAAACAAAGATGTATTGCACTGAAAGGAGGCACTTAATGTAATACTAACAACTCAGAAATGTGTCTATGAAACTCATTCAAGACATATTACAATTTTATAATATGTTATTTCTTTCTGAAGATGCGTGAACACTGCCTCGGAGCAGATACCCTCTTTAATGTATTTTCTCAGTTTGACATCCTGAGGTCCCACAGTGTTTTACAGACTCCCCGATGTGCCGACGACAGGCCGGTTTATCCTTCATTAATCTCTCTCCTCTGCTTTTACCACCAACTTAATGCTGACGTTTATCCTATGAATGTGTTGTTTGCTGGAAAATCCCCCAATAACATTGTCCAGAGTCAAGGTTACTAATGTATGTGAGTGTGTGGGTGGAGTGTGTGTGTGTGTGTGTGTGTGTGTGTGTGTGTGTGTGTGTGTGTGTGTGTGTGTGTGTGTGTGTGTGTGTGTGTGTGTGTGTCTCCACTATTTGCTACACTGATTGCCATGGACTCGTGAGTATTTGATGGAGAAATAAAACCATTACAAAGATTATGCCTGAGACTTTCTACATTCAACAAACTGTTATGGATACGGAGAGGTGTGTAACATTTGGATACTATCATAAACTAGTTAGACAGTAAAACGCTGCTCTCTTGTGGTCACATGTGAAACTCCAGTGAATGATTTTGCAATACTACATGTACAGTAAAGTAAGTCATACTTTTAAATATTGACCCCATGTTCAAATGCCAACTTTAATTTATTCAACACATTTAGTATTTGTATGTACCCTTAGTATCACAGAAAAATGACTTAGTATCTCTAAATATTGACTTAGTTTGCACAATAATGACATGATATCGAAAAAATAACTTGGTATAAAAAATGACTTTCACGATTTTCAAATTCTTCCTCACAAACCTAGCTTTTCATGTTATTTTTTTTAATGGCGTAAATGGGCTTCCAAATTTTTCATTTGGGAAAAGTATGTTCATATTTCTCCCATCACTCTATTTACCAAAATAGATCTACCTGAGTTGCCTTGTCACCTGGTGTGTTTCCTGTAGTCACCGGTAGATGGCAGTGTTTCTCCGACCTGCTTTCACCGGATGTGACCGTCAGGGATCTCCGAGCTCCAGCTCTCATCTGTGGGCGTTTTTTCCCCCTATCTTGCCTCCTGAGTTTTTTCTTTTCTGGGTGTTGCCTGTTCGGATTACAACTTTGGAGTTTCACCGGGTGTTGCTGAGAAGGACACACAATCTGGATAACTTTCTTAAACGACGACATTATACTAACTTTTGGAGCGCAGTCGAAGGCACTTTGGTTACGTTGCCAAGCGACACCGGCTGGTTTTATTTTAGGCGCCGTTAGCCTCTGCTAAGCTAACTGAAACCACCTACCGTTGGCTGGTTGCTAGCGAGAGAGGAGACCAATGCAGGCCATTAAGTGTGTGGTGGTGGGGGACGGGTAAGTCTAACTATATTTGTAATCTTAAACAGTTAAACTATCATAATTAAACTCATATTAAAGCAGTTAAAAGCTAAAATAGTTAGTTTTTGCTGTCCCGGTTACCAAAAGTTGTGTAACGGCTAACATGCTCTAGAAAACACGCAAAGATAGTGGAGGACGGTCACGTAAAAAACATATTTGCAACCTTATTTTAACCCATAACACGCCCAAAACTGGCTTATATGAAAGAGGTTCAACAGCTAACATTATTTGTTGTCGTTGACCCCCTTTTCATACACTTGTCTAACCGCTATGAAGCTCCAGATAACATGCTAAGGCAGTAGGAAACGTGACGTAAAACCACCCTTTCAACCTTATTTTAACCCACAAAACGCCCAAAATGGACTCATGTTTATAACATAGGTCTTTGACCCCCTTTTCACACAGTTGTCTACCCGCTATGAAGCTCCAGATAACATGCTAAGTTGAGCGACGGCTGTTGTTGTGCCTGCTCTGCAGCCCAGCTGGGTCAGACAGATTTATCTACATGCTCCGGTTAGGTGTGACTAGATGGGTCACAGCATGTCATTTATTAGACATGACGCAGGCCGCCATGTCGACAGCTAACCGAGCTGCTTTATAACCCGACCCATGAAGAAGCAGTGGTGGAAGAAGCACTCAGATCGTGTACATAAGTAAAAGTAGAAGTACCAGAGTGTAAGAATACTCTTTTACAAGTAAAAGTCCTGCATTGCAAATGTTACTCAAGTTAAAGTACAAAAGTATTAGCATCAAAACATACTTAAAGCGCCAAAAGTTAAAGTACTCATCATGCAGATTGGCTGTAATTTAGATGAATATGTATTATGGGTTTTGATTTATAGATGTTAAAGGTACAGCTAACTTTTATTAAGTTGTATACTGCAGCTTGTGAATGTTAATCAAGGTGTAACTAAAGTCTGCAAAAGTAACTAAAGATATTACTATTAAATACATCTAGTGAAGTAAATTGTCAAGTAAAGTACTAGTCTCTCAAATGTATCGTTATAGTACTTTAGTAAATGCACTTTACTATCCCTTTTCAGAATGGCCGCTTTCGCAATATTATAAAATGATATCACTGGATGGTAATCAGTAATCCTCCATTACTTCATTTTTAATTAGCTGCTGGTAGCAAAGGTGGAACTACCTTTTAATGACTTGTTATACTTACAGTAAGTCCATAATAGTACATTATAAATCATTAGTTCTCACATTAATAAAATGAAACTGCCACTCTCAACTGCTGTTTTGCTTCCAAATTAGAGTAGTATAATGAGGTAGCATGAAATAAAAAATATCCAAGTACAAGAATCTCACAATTGTTCTTAAGTATTGTACTAAGTTACTTTTCAACATTGCATACAAATAATTGTATTTTTCACTATTGAGACATTTCACACACTTTGTACATTTGTCCTTAACCAAAGTCACTTAAGGCCTTGGAACAACTTATTTTTACAACTTATTATATTGTTTTGGATAACCCAACTACAATAAAGTCCACCACCAGCTTTAAAGCAGCCTTTGGTGTATAAACTGATGACGTAATCTGAAGTGTAGGCATCAAATAAGATGACCTTTTATGAGTCCCACAACCAGGAAATTACCAGGGTAATTTCTGCAGCGAATGGACAGTGTAACAACAGGAGCAAGTACTACAAACACAACAAATGATTGTTTCCACGTATGATGATAGTTTTGCACACATATTGATATTGCACAATACATGAATACAAAAAATGGATGATATTAAACTATCATCCCATGGGGAGAAACTGCACTCAAGTGGGGCAACACAGGTTAGACCTCCCTGACTGTTTAACCTGTCAGGCGAGACAGGTTAAACATACAATATGCATACACACACTAAGAAACTGCCTTGCGTTTGCCTAAATTCCACTTAAGAATATACTGTAAAAATACATGTTTTGGTTCTCATCTTTGTATTTTCTCTTTTGATCTTTTCTAATCTCAGGGCTGTGGGGAAAACATGCCTGCTCATCAGCTACACTACCAATGCCTTCCCTGGAGAGTACATCCCAACAGTGTAAGTCACTCACACACACACACACACACACACACACACACACACACACACACACACACACACACACACACACACACACACACACACACACACACACACACACACACACACACACACACACACACACACACACACACACACACACACACACACACACCATGAACAGCTGTGATAAGATGGTCAGCAATCAGTTCTGTCTTTGAGCTTTATCTCTTCACCATATTGTAATATATTAGGTAATGTTGGAAGGGAACCGAAATCTTCTATCCTATTATGTTATTTCACATCTTGATAGTGATCTATATCCTGATATATAGCAAGTTGTTGGGTGATTATATAAACATATAGTACAAAATAATTAATGGTAAACCTTTTTTTCCATACAACTGTGGCAAATATTAACTTGAAGAAGCAAGATGTTTCAAGTAAACATTTTGAGAAAGAAAGTATATTTATTTAAGTAATAGCTCACGACAGGCCGTGGTATATTTGATTTAGTATGTGTTGTATATGTTTTTTTTATGAATTTAAACTTTATTTCACCACAATATGATTCCATTAAAAGACAAACCATTATCATATTGAATAATCGCCTAGTCCTATCCTTTAGGGAAAATTGTTGGAATGCATTAAACTACATTTTTCATAGCTTATCCCCCCCCCCCCCCCCTCCTACAGCTTTGACAACTACTCTGCCAATGTGATGGTGGATGGCAAACCGGTGAACCTGGGCTTGT
The DNA here is from genome assembly GCF_902827115.2 of Pseudochaenichthys georgianus. NCBI lineage: Eukaryota > Metazoa > Chordata > Actinopteri > Perciformes > Channichthyidae > Pseudochaenichthys > Pseudochaenichthys georgianus. The sequence continues at coordinate 23,853,400 of NC_047521.1, read as the reverse complement.
GGGATACAGCGGGACAGGAGGACTACGATAGGCTGAGGCCTCTGTCCTACCCTCAGACAGTACGTACACACATCCATACACTTCACTAACAACAGCATGGTCTCAGACCGCTGCCGTGCACTGACCAGTATCAGCCAGACAATGTTAGCATGAACACTGTTCTCACTTTGCCACCATTGATTTAGAGTCATTCACTGGCTTTAAATGCTTCAGACACTCAGCAGAGTAGAGCCTCGTATCCATAGTACCTATACACTGTCTGCAGGAAGTGAAAGGCAGCTCTTGTTTGCGCTCTTTGTCCCCACAACAAACTGGCCTCTGTGCCAGAGACTCTCAAGGAGCTGAGAGCGAGAGTCAGTGTGGATCTAACCAACAGTGTCTAGTTCTGTGAACCCCCATGTCTTAGCATTTGGGGTCTATGAAGTCAATGTTGTGTGCTATCTTTAGCATCATAGTGTCAAAGATGGAGGTATTCTTGTCCCAGTAGTAACTTAAACACTTACACAGTGGCTATAAAAGGTGTTACTGGTGACTTGATGTTTGTCCTTTTCCTCCTCAGGATGTGTTCCTGATTTGCTTTTCACTAGTCAGTCCAGCCTCCTTTGAAAACGTCCGTGCCAAGGTGAGAAAAACCTGCTCTACATCCCTGTAGTTTGTAAAATCGGCCAATAATGTTAATATTAAGTTTGCATAACATTTCATAATTACATTACATTTCGGTAGAGGAACGAGACAGCCGTATCTTGGATTCTAGCCATTAGACAATAACAGTTTCCAACACACCTATTAATGTAACAGTGACTGCGCTTGTTTTGATATCATAGGCATTTTTGAATCAAATCAACAATCTTAACTGAAATATTTACTTTTATTCTTATGTAAATACAAAATAACTCACAAAACCTTATTTTAAAATATATAAAATTACAGATTTAATGACAATATGCATACTTTTATGCAAAAGACATTCAACACGTTGCGATTAATGTAAATATTCAGCCATTAAGTACACATTTAAAGGCAGAGACAGACTGTCGGTCATGTTAAAATAACCCATGACCCTTTTTGAATATATTAAATATTCCACACTGTCTGCATCCTGCGACCGCTGACTGTCCCCCCTCTCCCCCTCAGTGGTACCCTGAGGTGAGACACCACTGTCCCAACACGCCCATCATCCTGGTGGGCACCAAGCTGGATCTGAGAGACGACAAGGACACGATTGAGAAACTGAAGGAGAAGAAGCTCAGCCCCATCACCTACCCTCAGGGCCTGGCCATGGCTAAAGAAATAAGTGAGTTGAAACACCACAAATGAATCCTCAGATCCTTTGAGAAATGGTTGAATGCTGTTCTCTGAATCGTGATTTTGTGTACTCATTATTATGGTCATTTTAAATCCGTTTCCTGATACCAATTATATGGAATTAGGGTTGTTCTAGAAACCTCATGCCTGCTCTGTAGTATGGGATTTACAGTGTATTACCATGTCCTAAATACTTGGGTATTCTACTCTTACACTTTTCTTGCATTGTATGTATTTGTACTGCTATGTTTGTAATTTAAATGTTCTCAATGTTTTATGTGCGGATGGAAAGTAGCTCAAAGCTAAATCCGGCATGTTTACACTTGGCATATTTCATGTTTTAAGTATTCATTAATGTGCAATGTCCCTGCCAAATAAATAAATAAAAATACTGGTACAACATCATCAAATGTGATATAAGACATTTGCCACTTGCTCAATTGTTAAAATAAGCATATATTGAATAGGTTGTATCACCAGGGGGTCCACGGGGTCTTAAAAAGTATTAAAAGTTGATGAATCAATTTAGCGAAAATTAAGGCTATTAAAAAGTATTAAACGCATTTTCCAAGGTATTACATTTTGTGGCTTGTTTTCAATAAGTATATAAATGGTCCAAAGAGGTTGTATTGTACAGTCTGCCTGAATGTAGTCATGGCGTAGGTGTGTAGTGTGATTCTGTGTAGTTTATTGATGGCATCCCGTTGGGTTAGACGTCATCTGAACAGGACATCGCACGCTCACTGCTTGATAGTGCGTGAAGGTCCGTTTACGCCGGTTGTTAAACAACATGGTTATGGGGAAATGCAAGTCTGCGTCCAAATGGTTGGAAGATAAGGAGGAAGGACAATCAATACTGTATATAGTCAATGTGAGGTAAAGTGTGTCGCCAAGGTAACCGGTTAGAACTCCAAGTGGCAATGAGGTCTTAAAATGTATGGAAAGGGTCTTAAAAGGTTTTACATCTGACTTCAGGATTTCTGGATGCCATGCAAACAAAAACAAACTTATTTGCTGACTTGCCCCTCTGCCTTTTTGCTTTCCTCCCCTCCGCCCTCCAGGTTCAGTGAAGTATCTGGAGTGCTCCGCTCTGACGCAGCGCGGCCTGAAGACGGTGTTTGACGAAGCCATCAGGGCGGTGCTGTGCCCCCCGCCCGTCAAGAAGAGGAGGAGGAAGTGCAGAATATTGTAAGGGAGAAACACAGGGAGTAGAATAACACAGTTGCAGTCAGAACCCGCCTACCTAGGAGAGGGAGAAAGGTGGCTGGGTTCCCCACATATCTATTCACCCCGTGTCCTTGCTTACATAGAAGCTCCGGTAGATCAGATCTCCATCTAAAAGGACTTCACAGATTTAAGCAGCGCTGAAGGTTTGTCTCTCAGATCTGGTTTCTGTTTGCTTTCATCTGTATCGTCCTTTCAGATCGACAGGAATGAAGTGACTTTGTTAGGCCTTGGGGAATGTGAGGGAGAGGGTGATTTAACATTTCACATCACCTGTCTCCTACGTTGTGAAGAAACACTACTTGAATGTGATTTTATCATGAATTAACTGAAGATGTAACTCTTAAGAGAAGGGGGTCCTGCATTGCACTCTTTCCCCTACACACTACAAGATTCCTGCTGCCTTGATGACATTTTACTTTTAGCAAGAAATGTGTTTCAGTAGCTCTAATTTCCATCGTCAGTTTCTTTTCAGCTGCGGTTGTTGGACAGTTTGTTTACATGTTTCATCTGACTAAACTGAGGTGTTGCCAAAACAGGTGGTCAACGGTCATCACTTTGTAGTCGCTCCTTGGACACTAAATATCTCTTCCTTATTAACTTAGTTTCTAACCTGTTCAAGGTACCATCATGCAGTCACGGTTAAATCCTTAAATTACATGGAACCTTTCTTGTAGCAGATGCTAAACGAAGTACTAATTTCTGTGTACAAGTAACAAGCATTTAAAACGCAGTCTCTGCTAGACGTCTAACAGGTGAATGTGAACACACGCAGTATTTTCTAACTGTCGGGCCTGTGAGGGTGCAGCGCTGCCAGTGTTGTTGTGCCGTTTCGTCCTCAATCTATCTGTGATTATAAAACTCTCACTAAGTTCTTGTTGATTTTGACCACATCTACTACTGTGTTTCATGAAGTCTACGAGCCAGTGCACTCAAGGTTGTAACGGATGTCTCTTGTTGTACAATATGAGCAGTAGCTTCGAAGCAAATGCATTTTATTTTTAAACGAGCAATGATCAAATTGCATGGGTGCCGCTGTAAATCTCATTTTCAGTGCGCAGTGGACACGTGGATTTACTTTCTCGCTTAATATGTTTTAATTTTCACATAGTAATATGCAGATTTTTTGTAAGCAAATAAATTCATTTAAAATTATCTGTTTGATTTGTTATTTCTGTTCAAACATCATGGTGCAGGGAAATAATATAAGAAGTGTAGTTTCTCTGGACCTGTGCGCATCAGAGGGCCACCTAGTGGGTCGTGAATGTACTGCCAAATTGTGATTTAAATAAAAATGTTGTGTAATACACAAGCTAGTTATTTTTAAATATCTAAATATAATTCACTCATTAAAAAATAAAATTCATATTTTTAGATACAAATATTCCCATGTCAGGTAGAAACAAACATGTTACCGTTACTTCATGCATTGATACTAAATGCACTAGTTTTGGGGTAAACCAAGTCATCATTCTAATGACTTGAATGTTATAGACGAACATATATGGAAGAACCCGGTCCTATTTCAAATTAAAAAGCATGTGGTGAGGAAATATGACCGTGAATACATTAAAGGGGACCTATCATGCAAAATGCTCTTTTTTATGTATTTTATACATAAAGATGTGTCCCCCGGGTGTGTCAGGGAACTCGCCTAGCGTCAGAAAATACAACCCTCTCTTTTCCTCCGTACCCAAATCTCTAAAAACTGGGCTACAACGGAGCTGATCCAGATTTGCGTCCGATATGACGTAATATCGGAAATGTAGGCTGGCTTTACACCCACGGCCCTATCAGAAACAATGCCCGACTGTTTTGGACGTAATATGGTCTGTGTTTACATTAGCATCGCTAACACTCAGAGCTAACCTGTACTGGAGAGCATGTGTGTGAAGAAGCAGGAAGTAAAAAGGAACTCACCTTGTGGTATAACCGACAAGAGAGAAAGCCTTTGAGCTCCAAACTGTTTCAGAAAGAATCCTTGATAATCCATGATATGGCGTTTCATCACCGCAGTATTTAGTTTAGACAGTAGCTGCCGGGTCCCGCATGAGCTCAGCCCCCTCCTTTTTTTTTAATCAATTCTTTTTATTTTATTAAGTTTTATACTTAAAGGGGACCTATCATGCAAAATGCACTCTTGTATGTCTTTTATACATGAATATGTGTCCCCGCCGGTGTGTCTCACCAAGTGTCAGAAAATACAACCCTCTCTCTTTTCCTCTATACCCAAATCTCTAAAAAAGGGGCTGTAACGGATCTGATACAGACTGATCCAGATTTGAATTATTTTCTACGTCACAAAAGGGGTGCTCCGCTTAGTGGTCAATTCTCCACCTATCAGGGGAATGAGAGGTTGGGCCACGGCCGGCCATTGCCACTCGAAAGCGCTGGAGACGCTGTAGTACATATGCCAGGCCTGTAAGTGGCACTGTAGTCTGCCACAAAAGCAGCGAAGAAGACTTCCCTTGCATGGTTGCCATGGTTGTCCTTCTGTTTATTCTCCGCTGTGGCTCTTTTTCTCCCACCCCGAGGCAAGCGTTTGTGCCTCCTGCTTTAAAACAAATGAATAATGACTCTATATAATCATATGTAAGGGATAATGTGCAGCGACGCGGTCATTATGGGCAAAAGAACACCGACAGGCTGATCAGGAGCCCGACGCGAAGCGGAGGGATCTAGATCGGCATGAAGGCACATTATGCAATGTGCACATTATCCCGCTTATTACATGGCCACATTCTCAACAAAGTAACGACATGACTCCCAATATTAATTGAAAATGCTTTTATGGATTTAGAAATTTAAAATATAGTTTGTATTGATCTAAATTGATATGCATCCGCTAAGAAAAATAGTTCGTTGTTACTGTTTGAACTAACGTAGCAACGGCAGGAACTGCTTAGATAGTGTTTTTGAGGAGCTTTTTGATTACAGATTTGAAAACATCGTTGCTTGCTTTAAAAGTAGCGCAATTCATTATGTCAAACCTTGGAAAGTATCTAGATATCCCTGCCCTAATGCCAAAGGAACTGCACACTGAATATGTGTCGCCGTTTGATGTCTATGTCTGGACCGCTGCGTAAAATGGAGGGTTTCTGCCCCATTACTTCTCTTCTTACTTCTATAAGAATAAAACACGGTGGACGGAGATCTATTTTCCTCCCCCTCTTCTCCCCGCTGCAGCCCAGCAGCTGATCTCAGAGCACGCTCCCCTCTCCTGCAGGGGGGCGTGGTCAGCTGCAGCTCACAGAATCAGCCCCCTGCAAAAACAGCGCTGGAAAGAGCAAATAGAGCGACATGAGGCATGGCTAAAATGCAGGATCTTTTTGGTATTTTGAAAAAAAAACTATATTTATATACTTTGTATAGGTATGGCCCTCCAATATATTGTTCAAATATAGCATGATATGTCCCCTTTAAAATCAGCTCTTTTGAAACATGAAGTGTAATAGAGGGATATGAGGCATGGCTAGAACGGGTGATCTGTTTGGTATTTTGAGCAAAACACTTCATAGACATGTTTTTTATATATCTGAGACCTATGCTATTGCCTACAAATAGCATGATAGGTGACCTTTAAAGAAGGATTACAATGGCAGAGAGGATGAGTGAGGGTAAACAGAATATGTATTTCAGTCATTAGAGCTGACAGTAGAATCACATATTTACAGACATGTCTTAAAGGTGGGGTAGGTAAGTTTGAGAAACCGGCTGGAGATACACTTTTTGTTATATTCCATGGAATGCTCTTAACATCCCGATAGCAATGAATATCTTAAGTGCTTTGACAAAAAGCACGACCAATCATCTGAGCCGGCCCGGCTAAAATAACTGGATGGCCTACCTGCCTGTCAGCCTTCCATCGGTGCACAAACTTATCTCATGCCCTCATCGGTCATGTGTGTGTTGGAGGAGGGGCTCTGTAAGGAAGTGGCAGATTTTTTTCCGGCTGTGTATTTTCAAATTATAGCACACTCTAGCTGGTTTCTCCAAAATGACCTACTCCACCTTTAAGGTACAAAGGTTGAGGTTGCTGATTTATTCTATAACATGTCAGAAAGTTCCCAGAGTTCAGAGAAGGTTAAAACAGGTCAGGATTGAAATAGGTGGCCACTTCATGATTTGCAGGATTTGGCTTCCCATTGGTCGAACACCAGCTGAGCGGACACTGCATCTTCCACTCCCATTCCTGTTATTCCAAAAAGAAAGTTTCAATGTATTCAGTTGGGAAATGTAAGTACTTCACTCTCTAGGGACTAGCCATAACATGGAGTCATATAAAAGCCATTACAAAGAATACATAATATGTAAAATATTACAAAAATACATGTTGAAATATTATGAGTAAATAAAATAATAAATATGTCAGTAAATGCTGAAATATAGTATGAATAAATAAAATGTAAGTATAGTATATATCTTAAAGTATATCAATATAGAGAACTATTACAAATGATTAAATAATTATTAAAAGCACATTCCTGTGTATATGTATTTATAATATATACAATTAATCCAAATGTATTTATTTCCTTTTAAATTACTCTTTATATTCCCTATTTTCTTTCATCTATTTCTATGTAAAGTAATTTATTTATCTCTTTGCTTTTGCTGATGCTCTAATGTTTTTGTTACTCATTAAGGACCAGGCTGTCAGTCAACTGCTATGGGCGGGACTTGCTTCAAAGGTCACGTAGGCAATTTATGCAAACCTGAGCTTTTTCAAAAATATATACAATCAAGTAAGGCTTACCGAGGGATTTGAACACGGTTGTCTTCTCTCTGAGGGCTGGTTTGGTCCCATTGATAACATCTCCGAGCTCTGCAAACACCTCGGCCTAAAACAAATAATATTAAAACAAATTCTGCAAAAAGACAGTTATGCCAATGAGGCAGTAAGAGAGCACAATGCAGACTGACCCCTGAGAGGATGACGTCCCCGGACTCAGTCAGCGCCCCCTCCCTGCTGTCAGCGTACACCACGGCCTCCTTCATCAACACGTCGTCCAGCTCCCTCCAGTTCGGCCTGCAGGCTCCGACCGCTAATCAGAAAGAAACCAGAACCGTTAGAAAACATATATTCCTTTTTTTAGTGTGTGTGTTAAGTAAGTTTTCTCACCTGCCACATGGGCTCCTGGTTTGACCCACTGCCCAAACAGCACCGGCTCTGTACACCTGGTAACCGTCACTATGACGTCTGCGCCCCTCACCGCCTCCTCAGCTGAGACACACACGGTCACCGGACCGCTGACTGAGCGGCAAAACCTCTCCGAGCCCTGACCTGTGCGGCTCCAAACACGCACCTGTGGGGAGGATGCTGGAAGTCAATGCAACAAATAGTCTGGCAAATAACTCCCCGAAAGAATACAACCTGTTATTGCCATATCTACACTAGCTACTGTGCACATGACAATAAAGCCTTGAATCTTTACACTTATATAGATGAATTAAATGATGTTACTTTTTATTAGCTATATATCTGCTAGTAGGTGGACTAGCATATTCGTTTCCTGTCTTTATGCAATGCTGAGCGGCTATTGGCCTCAACTTCCTATTTTTGATATTATAAGAGTTTTATAAGTTATTATAAATGTCAATCTTCTCATCTAACTCTGAAAGAGAAATTTCCTTTAGTGGGAACTTTGGGAATGTAGCCTTTGCAGACCATTTACATGCACAAAAACCTTTATAACACACTAAAGGAAAGGGAAAACCCCCCAAAAGCATAATAGGGCTCTTTAAATCACAGAAATAATACCCCACTTCTTTTATCATGCATATATTAAATTGCCCTCAACTGATACTTGTGTCCAGGCTGACTTTTTAAAGATATTGTTGTAACCGTACCTCTTTAAATGAGAACATTTCTGTGAAGACGTTGTAATGACTCATGGCCTGAGCGCCAGTCCCCAAGATGGCCAACACCTCTGACCCAGGACACATCAGCAGCTGCGTAACAAAATCATGTCTAAGTTAAAACAAGAGTGTAAATTAGAGAACAAGTTTGAATCGATACTCGCAAAAAATTGGAGCTACCTTAGCAGAGATGGCTGACACTGCAGCTGTCCTCATCCTTGTGATCAGCTCTCCATTCATAACCTGCAGGGTGGAAACGTGACTGTGTTTGAGTGAAAAGCTTTGCCTTTTGCCGTCTCATTAAAGGTCCCCTATTATACTGCAAGGAGCCCCTCCCCACGCCCCTCTGAGAGAGATTTGGTTAGAAAGAACACAATGGTGTCCCTGCCTGTGTTTAATAAGGTTTTCCTCACAGCCTTTACGTTCCCGTACTCCGGGTCCAGCAGCACCACCGTGGCCTGTGTGGACGGCAAATTTGAACCGTCCTCCCTCTTGTAGAAACACACAAACTTTGTGCACAGGACTCCCTTGTTCTCCATGTATGAAGGCATCAATCCCATAAAGCTGTGAAAGAAAAGGAGGGTCAGTCAGAAATACATCTTGTTTTTAATGTTTCCCCTGTAGGACAACCAAACTACTGGAAGGAATTCGCTTGGAAGTGATAATTAAATATCATATCATCATAACTGCAATAGATGTATGTTGTTTAAAAAGTATGCCTATTGTCTATATTGTAAATGAAGACTAAGTTATAGATAGATAGGGCTATGGTTATTAAGCCTCTCTCTGCCTCTCTCTCTCTCTCTCTCTCTCTCTCTCTCTCTCTCTCTCTCTCTCTCTCTCTCCCCCCCCCCCCCCCCCCATTGTCAGTAAATGGAAGTACTTGAAAAAATGTTCCGAGGTCCGGGCCTCGGTGACTTCAATGGTGGATACGGCCATGATAGCAAACAACTACATATCTCAATCATTGAGGCATAGGCCTACCCGTGGTGTTTCTGCAGCGGCACGGTGCTGCGCACAGGCTGGATCACCTCTGCGGGGTCCCGGCTGGAGAACTTCCCCAGAGCCTCCTCCAGCCGGGGAACCAGCTCTCGGTACCGCAGCAGACCCTCCACCTCGCGCTCCCAGATCACAGCAGGAGGTCCGGCCATGCTTCAGCTCCTCAGATCAGTTACTGCGGTGCAAAGTTTAGAAGCTCACTTGGTATACGTGTTGCATTCAAGAGCCGCAGTACAGCTCTTATTTAGTAGGTTTTTAAAGTTCAGTGACTTCTGAATGTTTGCCTCAACGGTAGGGTTGGTCAAATTGGGAAAAACAGCAAGAGTAAGCAAGAGGTTATAATATGTCCAGCCATAAAACCAAGCCATGTGTTGCAAAAATGTTTTCCGAATGAAAGTAGCACAGCCGTGAAGTAGTTCAATTGAAAATGTAACTACCCCTCAGGATATTTATGGAGCTATTTCCGGGTCATACGTTTTTATTTCTGAAATAGCTCCATATCAGGACTCCTTTCAAAGCCACTCCCCCCAAAATACAAGATTAATAATGTAACTCTTTAACTTAGTTCATTCTGCCTATCAAGTTATTTGACATTTATTTTTGCTGCTATATGTATATATATATTTTAGATTGTACTTGATTGAGTGAATATAAGGTTTTTAGTTGTTGAAGTTTTTTCTAAAAACAGGTTCAGTAACTACTTAAGTTTCACTATAGCGAGTTTTATTTCGACAGAGCTACTGATATATATGTATGTTGTTTTATAATTAAAAAAAAGTTTAAACCACATATCTTCAAGGGCCAACTTTTCTATTGATAATGAACAACATACCTTGAGTGAAGTTTTTGCTCATATTTCATCACGTTCAATATCTCACCAGAACAACCCAATCTGTTATATTCAAATATGAGGTTTGCCAGTTATGTACAATAAAACCATGTTATTGTGACCGTTTTTTTAATGCATTTAGCAATGTGAGGCTTTTTGAAAATAATTTACTTTCCAAAATATCTGGATTTTTAGACGACTTCTGAAGTTCACACTGAATGAGAACAGAACAAAACATCAGGTTTAAATTAAAAAAGTATTTTTTATTCATCAGCATATGCCTTCGCAAACTGATACAATGAAGTGGACACACTGTCCTAAAAAGTACAAAAGAAAAACCATTACATTTTCCTGTCATTCATAGCTGTTTTTCGTCAGACAGATGACAAGATAACGTCTTCCTCGTTTTTCAGAGGAGACTTTGTTACAACAGTGCAACAAAAATTAGACGAGCAGTCTCTCAATGGACAATTGAACAGACTGGATCTGTGGTTTGAGCTGGGACCCCTCCTTTATGGTGACTGAGGTAGCGATGACGGGGCGAGAAACCCCGCAGGCCCGACCCAAAGCCTGCTTGGATCGGACGAACACGTACGGGACGTTCTTGTCCTCGCACAGCAGGGGCAGGTGGAGGATGATCTCCAGAGGTTCAGCATCAGCGGCCATCACGATGAACTCAGAAATGCCTCTGTTCAGGGTTTTAGTGGCTGGGGAAGAATTAAATCACAATTAGTACAATGCGTTAACATCACTGTTACATCGTCATTACTTTAGTTATTGTTTTGGCAGCAACACAATGGTGGCCTACTGGTTTAAGAACTGATTCTGAGATCTTCAGATAATTTTAGTATAAGTATTGAACAACGTAAATAATGTTCTTGATTTATGAAACTAAACTCAAAATTCAAACAAGTAGCTAATTTGAGTTGGTAAATCATAGAACAGGGTTCATACACTTTTCACCAATGATTATCCATGACCTTTACCTAATTTTCCATGACCAAAAACATTACTCTCTCAGCAGTACCACTGAAAATGGTTTATTTTAACATGAAACAGGAAAATAAGGTCTGCATATGAAACATGTTGTGCCTATCTAAAACAAATCAAATAGTCGGCTTACTAGCTTCTACAGACTAAAGCAACTAAAATCTCTCACCAGCAAAAAAATATATTGTTTTCCATAACTTTTCCAGGGCCTGGAATTAGCATTTTGAATTTCCATGACTATTCCAGGTTTTTAATGACCGTAAGAACCCTGATAGAAACAAGCAGCAAACATTCATGTTTAAGAGGCTGCATCAGAAAGCCATTTACGTTTTTTTTTTTTTAATGACTAAAAGATTAATAAAGGTGTCTTTACTTTTGAAAAGATAACAAAGTAATTGACAAATCCCTGCAGGTTTACAATGAGTTTTTTCCCCACACATGCTGCTGCGTTTGTTGTTAACCTGAACGAGACCACGTTTCGCAGCCTTTCCTGATGTTACAATAGCTCTGAAAGTAGCAAATTATCCAACTACCAGGTTCTACTTGAAGCCACCATCTAGTTACATTTAATTTCCAATATGTACGTCTCCTCACCTTCATTAGCTCCCTTCCTGAGCTGTTTGTAGTTGGAGGCTTGCTGCACCAGGTCCAGGATGGTCTTGGACAGCGTGGCGTCGGCCAGCGGGTAGGCCTTTGGGTTTACTGCTGCTTCAGTCTGAACATGGAAATAAAACAACATTTAACACACATTAACAACAGCAAAGCTCCATATAAAGTGGACAAACAAGGAGGTTGGGATGAGGTTAGTACGACATACAACGTTGTTACCTTAAGCTAATGTTAGCTCAAAGTTAGCCTACTCACAACACTCACCATTGTGAATTAGTTTTTTGGGTATTTCTGTCCTCTCGGCGAAATGCTTCACGGAGGTTATTCGTCTTTTACCTCGGTAAGAAGAGACAACTAAACTTGCGCTGAGTTTTCTTTAAGCAATATGTTGTACCGATATTAACTTTCTAAGCTCTCTGTTGCATGCAGCCAGTCAAACGATCACCACACGTGTGGAATATTCGCACATGCGCACTGGCTACACCAGCTGAAAAGGACCGGAAGTGCTTTTTTTCCCTCCCGGGCCCTTTCTCATTTCTCGAACTCCCCTCCTCGACTCCTATCTTCGATACTTAGTCCCGCCCACAGGAGTTGCGAGCGGAGGAGCCGAGGAGGGGAACCGAGGAGAGAGGAGGGGAAGCAGCAGGCGGTTAGAGAAATGAGAACTCCTCTCCTCTGAGCGGTCATTTTAAAGAGACGTCCATTAATGATGACAGAAGGCACAGCAGCCCTCTGTCTGATGGACAGATGTGTTCATGATGACTTATATATTTACTTTGATTCATTCACAGTGCGGTATAATGAGACAATAACAGGCTACAGATGCGGACATGCACACACACACACATATATATGTATATATTTATATAAATATATACAATTTCAGAATCAAACAGAGCACTCTCATAATCAGTGGCGTTTCTATATGTACAAAAGTGGTGGGGCACAACAAACTTAGATGTCTATATATAAGCTTCTGCAGAGAGGTTCATGGCTGGTGAGGCTCTGGCACTGACTCTTCAGGTTTACAAATATATTAAATCAAAATATAATATTATTTTCAAAAGCTTTTTTTGTCTGATGCTTCAATTACTTTTAAACAGACAGTTCAACAGAAGGATACCCAAAAAATGTAATTTTATCATTTAAATATTGAATTGTTCTCTCTTAGTAAGATCCCATTTTCAATAAAATTGCAGTCTTACCTTGACTTGAAGATTAAGTCAATTTGCCTATCCTTCTGGACAAAAATCTCTATTACTTTTTTGTAAAAGTCCTCCTTATCTTCTTGTAGTTTCAAAAGTCTATCATAAATCTAATCTAATCAATAGATTTTTGATTAGAAAATTATAAAAGTAGGGTAGACATGTGGATATTATCCGGCTGAACAAAACGTACATTTATCTAACAGCTACGTTTCCCACAGATCTTATTTTGAGCTATTTTCTAAAATCCTATGGAGAAATCTCGTTGCTTTTTTGTGGAGGGAAGCCATGCGCAGCTTACTTCCGGGTTTTAGGACGCCTCACTGCATCTCTCTCTCCTCCTCTTCACACACCACACTTTTCGCGGCACACGTACTCACAGCCAATCAGCTCTGAATTATGTGAGATGACGTATGGTGGGGATGGCAGCACTTTGCCCCTATGGTCATTATTTTTTGCCACACACATTAAATAGGAAAATACTCTGAGCATGCGCAGTGTAGTTTTTGCAGTCACCGTTCACTTAGACAGTCAGAGGGAGGGGCAGGATCAGGTTTTGTCCCACATGGCTCTAAACAGCTCAATAGGCACACACTGTAGACACTAATTAGAAGAACACAGACTAAAACAGCAATGAGACGAATCAGATGATTAAACATGATCTTAAAATATATTTTATATATTTTTTCATTTATTTTTGCATTTTGTTGTAATCATTATTCTAATACTATCTGCTGACACTAGGTGGGGCTGTGCCCCACCTGCCCCTAATGACCAGTCGCCACTGCTCATAATAACGTAACACTATCAGAGACTGGATATATCCCCCCCCCTCTCCCCTCTGGTCGCTACAATGAGGAAAATAAATTACGGGCCAAAAGTTGTATTTACAAGTATTAAAAGTGGGCAGAGGACACCAAACCAACAGAGACCTGTCTGTCCGCTGCATCTACTCACACACTGTACCACACACACCTACACACTGTACCACACACACACGCACATACAGCTCCTAAAACAGGCTACAGCCGTTGTGTATTTTATTATGTGAAGCACTAAATGGTTTTAGAAAAATATCAACTCTTTGTTTGTAGATATCTACTAAACTAAAGCAAATAAAGAGAGTAGGCCTGTTATACTGAGTGATATTATACACACTGCTCTGCTTTCTGCACAGACCTCACAGCTGTTCTCACTGTAAACATCGCGTCGCGATGTAAGCAGTTAATTAAATAATATCCAGGGGATGCATGCAGAGCTGTCATTGGCTGAGATAAGTCCGGGCGTGCGTCATGACTCTTTGAAACATCTCTGTTGCCGGAAATGCATCCACGAAGGAGCCGTGGAGGACCGTGGAGGACCCATCAGTGTATCCTCGGTTATAGCTCCTCCAGGGAGCCTCCTCGACGCTCGGTCCTCGGTCCTCGAAGTGCATTTAGAGAAATGAGATGTCCTTCAACATGGCGTGCTAAAATTCATTTCCGGGTCACTACCGGAGGAGTCGAGGAGTCGAGGAGGGGGATTTGATGAAATGAGAAAGGGCCCCGGTGTTAGCTGTTTTGTTGTTGTGATGACATTTTAAACTGTGATTAATGATGAAATATTAATTATATGAATGATATCAAGTAATAAACAATAAATAAAAAATATACACCTTCTGATAGTAAAATACATTTAGTATCAATAATATAAAACAACAACATTATTCATGCATTATTAAATTACAATACAATCACCTATAAAGTTATCAGTTATAAGACTGGGAACATGTTACCTTCATCTCTTAGTACAATTCCAAAACACATATGCAAAGGTTTTACGTTTTTTTGCAGTACAGACATTTATATATATCATATTTAGAATAATAAACAGTTTGTGGTCTTGTCACACATCAACAACAGAGCGCGCTCATTGGCTCAGCGGATCATCAGCCGGCAAGGAACGCGCTAAGCATTCTGGGTAGGGCACACACGGCGGCCATATTACTCAGATTTACTGAAGGAGAGAGGGGAGATGAAGGGGATTCGTGGAATTAGTCAGCTTTCGGTAAGGATTTATCCAATTTATCCCGTATATATGTGTATTGGGAGAGATATACAGTCATTAGCTGTCTGTTTCAGTGTGTGTGTGATTGTCAGAGAGTGTAAAAGCTCAGGGTCAAGGTGTGATGAAGAGCAGAGGAACAGCTAATGCTAACCTGATGCTATCCAGCAGTAACCCAACTGATAACTTTAGCTTACATAATAAACATTACACAGTAATGGACGTTATAAACATAAATTACTGTTAACTTAAACCATATTTACTTAAGTCAAAGCCTTAGTAGTAAGAGCTAGCTTCTCGTAGACTTAACTCCACAACAAATGTTGACCGATATTGTGTGATGACAGCTGGCTTTAATCAGCCTATTTTTGTTTCTATCTTTTTTTAAAACATTTATTTTATAAGAAATGAGCAAAACAGTCAAAGTCTATATAGGTTTGGACTTGTATATTAGACAAGGGAGAGCACACGTTATTACAACATGTATTAAAACCAATCTGTCTTTGTGTTTTTTAAAAGAAACATACACACCTATTTTATTAAGTGTCACGATTCCCTATGTGTATTTAAAAAAAAATGGCGTTTATTTTGCTGTTTGAAATGCTAATATAAATCTAAATTGGTTTGTGACTGATTTAACATCTGAGTGTGTTTATTGTGTCAGGCCTAGGAAAAAGGAATCCTCTCAAACGTTGAATCCTTGGGTCCCTTGAAAGGCGCTATAGAAATCTCAGTTATTATTATTATTATTAATATTTACCTCAATATCTATCCACTCTATTGAAGGTTGGGTTCTAGTCTTTTTCATGTTACAGCTCTTTTTTTGCTGGCTGCTGATGATATCTTTATCTGAATTGTCTTGAACCAATATATGAGCTGCTATATTGCTTAGAAGATTAACGAGAAATAATTGAGTCACCATAGTGTTCTATATATATAGTGTTATCCATGCCCATATTACCAAATAGCTCGGCAGCTCTAAAATATTTAGAAATGTTTTTCTGCTATTGACCCTATCCCTTCTCATTGATCTATACACCTTTATAAATCCACAATGTTTAATTCCCCCGGATTTTCCTGCTCCCCCTTGCATCAATCAGCATGCCAGCAACACATTAGCTGTAATGTCCCGTCTTCCCATGTTTTTTCTACTTTCCAGACGAGGCTTTACGCGGCCCAGGCTGCCCGTAAGGTGGAGTTCACCGCCGCTGAACATGTTAAGTTTCAGCCGCAGGATGTGCAGGTCAGTAGTTGTTGATGTGTTGTTTCTTCTCCACAGAGGCACTTCCATGTGGCTGCCAGAACAAGCCAGTCTCTCGCTCAGCCACTGGCTGGCATCAAGCTCTCTCCAGGGGCCGCACACTCCCTCCAGGACATCCATGTATGGAGGGGGAGTGAAGAGGAAGGGTTGGATGGGTCCAGTCAGTTTAGGGGGCGCACACATTCATTTTGTTATTCTACAGTATTGTTGTTTTATAGTTATTTGTTAATATAACCCAATTTGTGTTCTTTGAAATTGAAAAGGATATCACATTGTGTTTGTTACTTTCGTTACAGTTGTATGTGTCTTAAGTGTAATTTGGCTTGGCTTCCTATTTATGGACATGCTTTTATTTTGAAGGAGAGGTAGCGCTGTTGACAGGAAGTTGTTGTTGCTTTGGAAACAACGTGACGGAGATTAAGGGAGAAAAGTAATATCTATATATAAAGACGGAGAAAGTAAACAATAACGTGTATGGTTAAGTGTTAGCACCCCCCGAAGAGGCACAAGCTCTTACGTTGATATTGGAGATTTCAATAAATTCAATTTGAAAAAAAAACGGGGGAAAAAACAAACAAAACGAATATCCGAATAACGAAATTGAAACCCGAATAGTACTCCAACGAACGAATATTCGGATATTCGGGTACAGCCCTAGAAACTAAAGCAACATCTCTGCAGGTGACCAGGCTGCCCAGCGGACTGGTGATCGCCTCCCTGGAGAATTACTCGCCCGCCTCCAAGATCGGAGTGTTTGTGAGGTCCGGCTGTCGCTATGAGACCCCTGAGAACCAGGGGGTCACCCACGTCCTCCGACTGGCCTCCAGCCTGGTATGGTGCAGCAGTTAATCCCAAATGTTTTTGTAATATTTATTCAGCCATGACCTGTGCAAAAAATGTTTTGGTAGAAAAGACAAAGAGAGAAAGCTGTGCCATTGGTGTCTGATTTACTTAACGACCTTGTAACTGGAAAACGCCCAATTATTTATTTTGAATGTTTAGAATCCATCACTAAATTCATGGCAAACATTTTTTTTCTCAACTTGCAATAACACTAACGAGTTTCATTTACAATTTAGTGTTAAAAGGTCCTCCTCAGCTCGGTGTTGACTGACATGTTCTGCTTCCCCAGACAACCAAAGGAGCCTCGGCTTTTAAGATATGCCGCGGTGTTGAGGCAGTGGGAGGCAGCCTGAGGTCAGTGACGTTACAGAAAGATCATTGCAAACCTTTGAATACAAGTTGTTCCTAGATCAGTATGCTTATCTGGATATTTAATTGTTTCTCTGCAGTGTGACTTCATCCAGAGAGAACATGGTCTACACCGTTGACTGCTTGAGAGATGACTTGTGAGTCTTTGAATAACTCAACGTAGTGACTAATAATACACTTAACAGGAATCTTGATATGAATTATTTGAAGGTCAGGGCCTAATCTGATAACACCTTATTTTTGTGAAAGAATAACTGTTTGGTACTTAGGAGAGTCCGGTGGAAAGGCAGATTATGCTACAGGATTTAATATAGTATTGGTGTAGCTTTGCCACTAACATGTTTTTGTGATTTTTTTAAAATAATTTGCAGTGACACGGTGATGGAGTATTTGATCAACGTGACGACAGCCCCTGAGTTTCGGCCATGGGAGGTGTCAGACCTCACGCCCAGAGTCAAGAGGGACAATGCTCAGGCCAAACAGAGCTCTCAGATCGGTGGGCCCTTAATTCTCTTTGCCTTTTGACCTCGTCTCTTAATTTTTTGTAGGTCTATATTGACCACTTATTAATTATCATTCCCTCCTCCTTTCTGCGGAGTATAGTTCAATTTAGCTCTGAAGATGCTTCTTTGCTGATTGATATCAGAAATATGTTTTGTATTTAGTTTTTTTCACAAATAAAGCTGCAATGCTACTTTCTTTTAAATCGAAATACTACTGCAAAGACGACAGCATCTAGTGTATAAAGTTGTTTCATGTAATTGTTGGTGAGACATTTCCACACAAATCTGTTATTTAAGGTGGAATTCACACCTAATAGTCCGCTTCTCTGGTGCGCACCAGACGACAGTTTGTTTCATTTTTCAGAAGGTTCGCTTTGCGTTCACACGGGTACAATTCTAACGGACTATGAACTTTAAACACAAGTCATGTGCTCGGAAATGCTGTTCAACAATTGGTCAGACATTAAGGGGGTAAAAACACAAATCCCGGAGCCTCCGCCATGGAGCATCGGCAGGTTATTTTCATGCTGCTGTTAATCTGGAGAGCATTTCAATGGACTCTAGCAGACGGCGCATATGATTATATAATCAGATAATGTGCGATAAAAAAACACAACACATAATGAGACGTTCTGCAGTCAGGAGGGGTTTCACCGACGGCAGGTGGCTCTGACTTTTATGTATAGTTTGATAGTTGTTTTTACTTTACCCGACACTGATCAACACTTAATTCTGCTTCACTCTTTCGCTAACAATTCTGAAGACATCCGCGTTCTTATGACACGTAAATACTACGCTTCCTATGTTTTGGTGCGGACTGCGTTGACACCATCCCAAACAAACCGCACCAAGCGGCTAAACGCATCAGGGTTCGGTTCAACCGGACTTTACAAGGCTGGTGTGAATGCGACCTAAGAGACATAAATGAATTAGACAGGTGGAACAAAGCCAATTACTCCACCAGGATATCACAAATGTTGACTTAAATAATAATCTGGCATCATGTCTCTTTCTGTGTTCTCCAGATTTGCTTGAGGCTCTGCATGAAGCCGCCTACAAGAACGCTCTCTCTAACTCTCTGTACTGTCCTAACCACATGGTCGGCAACATCACCTCTGAACATGTGAGTACTGTTCCAGTGTTCATTCGTCAAGACTTACAGTAGTGATATAGCCATTAAAACAATTCTAATGTTGTTTTTTTATTCTCCAGCTGCACCAGTTTGTCCAGAACAATTTCACGAGCGCAAGAATGGCTCTTGTTGGACTTGGTAAGGGGTTGTTATACTTTAAACATAATATACATACAAGGATAGCAGCAAAGTTTGAACGCAGTGTATCACATGACGCCTATAAAGGCTGTACTAAATAGTTAGAAACCTCAACAGTCGAATGTGTGTTGTTTATTAGTTGTGTGTAAAGCAGGTATTTCACGATTAGGCTATGCTGATATTGTTGTATAATAATTGTATAAAGACCTTTCCAATAACTCAAAAGTGAAGGAAAAATATATTCTCACTAGTTTTTATCTGAAGTGATCGGTTTGTTGCCTTTTCAAAAGCATCATTTTCATTGTGGTAAAAAACAGTTTGACTCCGGCTGCTGCAAACAAAAGAAAACGCCAACGAAGATTTTAAGTCATAAAAGACGGTCTATTTAAAAAAGGAAAAAAAACATTTTATAGTATAAATAAGGGTTTCCATTAAGGGTGGATGAAGTAATAAAATATGATATCAGACATTTGAACTTTCTTCATTAAACCTTCCTGAATGAAGAAAAAATTGAATTCTGTACATACCCACTGTTTTCCTTCAGGGGGTCCGCGGGGTCTTAAAAAGTATTACAAGTTGATAAATCAATTTAGCGAAAATTAAGGCTATTAAAAAGTATAAATGGCATTTTCCAAGGTATTACATTTTGTAGTTAGTTTTCAATATGTATATCAATTGTCCAAAGAGGTTGTATTCTACAGTCTGCCTGAATGTAATCATTGTGTAGGTCAGAGTTCCCGTTAGCCGGTAATTACCGGACTACGACCGGTAAAATATGCTCAAGACCGGCAAATCTAAATCTCTCCGGTCAAAGTGTCCGTTCAAAATCATTTCCGCTTGGCGCAATACCACATCAGTTGCGCAACTTGCGCCATTTATGTGACAGACAGAAGAGTAAGTGACAGACAAGAATAGTCAACTCTAATGTCTAACACTTAATGTGGAGAAAGAGATGTCCTGTGTGGGTTGATTGTGCGTTGATCTGTTGGTAATGCCTCGGGGTTCCGGTGGGCATGTAAACAAATGTATAATGCTGCGCTATACTTTGTGGCATCCAGTTGCATAGCGACACTTATTGTGTAGTTGTCTTTTAATAAGCAGGTAGTCTATCATTAGCTAGAACTAGCTGGATCTGATCGATATGGACATAAACGCGAGTGAAGTCTAATCTGACGGGAGAGAGATCAGCTGCTGCTGACGAGTCGAGACTCGACACGCAGCTCTGCATAAGCACCTGCCGCGGTGAGCGGAACAAAACACACACTTCAGGTTAGAATATCACACGTAGCTATTTTAATTACCTCTCAAACTACCTAAACTAGTTATAGATATGTTTAGTTTTACTGTCGGGTCACTCATTACTGGATCCGCGAGCTGCATGACGGGCTGTCAGGAGGGAGAGAGCTCCGTTTATTATTCCCGTGTTATTGTAAGTTACTGAACACTTTTAAATAGTTAATCTACTATAATTAGTTTGTTTAATATCGAATCATATCAATTTGTTTTAAAGCACAATAAATAACAAAGAAGACCTTTGACCGGCACTTTTCTCATTTTGTCCGGAAGATTTAAACTTTAACGGAAATGTTGACCGGCGAAAAAATATTCTAACGGGAACTCTGGTGTGTAGTGTGATTCTGTGTAGTTTATTGATGGCATCCCGTTGGGTGTGACGTCATCTGAACAGGACGTCACGCGCACACTGCTTGATAGTGCGTGAAGGTCCGTTTACGCCGGTTGTTAAACAACATGGTTATGGGGAAATGCAAGTCTTCCAAATGGTTGGAAGATAAGGAGGAAGGACAATCCATACTGTATATAGTCAATGTGAGGTGAAGTGTGTCGCCAAGGTAACCGGTTAAAACTCCAAGTGGCGATGAGGTCTTAAAATGTATGGAAAGGGTCTTAAAAAGGGTCTTGAAAGGTTTTACATCTGACTTCAGGATTCCTGCACATATCCTGTCCTTATAAGAAATGAGTGTCTGATGTCCGTCTCTCCGTCAGGTGTGGACCACGAGGTGCTGACTCAAGTTGGAGAGCAGTTCCTCAACATCCGCAGTGGGACGGGCACCATGGGGGCTGTGGCTCAGTACCGTGGAGGTGAGCTGGTCGCACACCAATGCGCTGCAACATGGGGAGTTTTCCTTAAACATGTAAGCGTATAACTCCCTGTATTCCCGTCTGAAGGCGAGGTGCGTGTGCCCGGCCTCGGCGCCCTGGTGCACTCGGCGGTGGTGAGCGAGTCGGCGGCGGCGGGCACCGGCGAGGCTCTGGCCTTCAGCGTCCTGCAGCACATACTGGGGGCCGGGCTGCACGTCAAGAGGGGCTCGTGCACCTCCAGCAAACTGGTGCAGGGTGTTACCAAGGCAACTGCTGACCCCTTTGATGTGAGTGATAGTCAGTTATAACAGAAATGCTTCATACACGGAGGCCTTGAATGGCTTGAATCTGGAAATATCGTAGATTAATAATAGATTATATTTATTTTAGCGCCTTTCAAGGGACCCAAGGCCGCTTTACATGGTGTGAACAAACAAGTTGGGCAAATAAAGATTCAACAGAACCTGTAAAAACATGTTTTTTCTCTCTGTGCAGGTCAGCGCTTTCAATGCAAGCTACTCTGACTCTGGTCTGTTTGGGGTCTACACCATTTCCCAGTCTGCAGCTGCTAGTGGCGTGAGTATCTTTTATTCATGCGAAGAGTCTGTTTGGGTTGAAACAGAAAGATGTCTTCATGTAATATCTGTCTTTGTCTCTGCAGGTGATTAAGGCTGCTCTTGCTGAGGTGAAGGCTGTTGCTGACGGTGACGTCACCGCGGCTGACCTCACTCGGGCCAAGTAAGACATGCAGAAACCACTGAGATATGATCCCTCTCTGCATTGATCATTTTTATATTTCTATTCCAATAAGCATCAAAAACATTATGTGGAAGACATGATTTCTTGCAAGCACTACTTTTAGTAATTTATGGTTGCTACTTCTATAACATCTAACTGAACATTTCAGTAGGCATTAGGTTTATTTAAAGGAAGGAATAGTTTCAGTTTTCTTGCTAAGAGATGAAAAAGACGATTTAAAAAAACAGCTTGCCTGTGTCAGTGCAAAGATAACAATACGTGGTTCTGCAAATAGCCTCACATCTTGTTTTATAAACTGATTAAAGAAATGGTAAAACATGTTTTTTTTATATTCATATAAGTCATGCTTTGCTAAGTTGTTTGGAGCCAGGTCAGCTGTTTCTCTCCATTTCCTGTAAACGGTTATTAACCATTGTAACTGGACTTATTAAAACATCTTGTTGTCCCCTTGTTCTTCAGAAGAAACTGCACCAAGACAACATTTCTCCTCCTAGTTTCCTGTATTGTATCTTATGCTGAGCGTGTCCTGGTTCTCTCCGCAGGGTCCAGCTGAAGGCCGAGGTCCTGATGTCTCTGGAGACCTCCGAGGGTCTCCTGGAGGCCATGGGCTCTCAGGCTCTGGCCGAGGGATGCTACAGCTCCACGGACGAAGTCTCCACAAACATCGACAACGTCTCTTTGACCGACGTCGCCAACGTAAGAAATGTGCTTCTTGTTAATGCTCTGCTATTGTCAGTAGAGATGAATGAGAATGTTGTACGGGGTACTACTTTGTATACTGCTTGGTATCTTAACCTTTTAATAATGTATACTTATTAGTGGATATAAGTTCTGTCTTCTGTATTATTTATAATCTGCAAATTAACTAAAGATAACGAATATATTTAATATAAAAAACACAATATTTTCTCCAAAGTGTAGTGGAGTAGAAGTAAAAAGGGACAATACTATAGTAAACGCATCTTAAATATGTACTGTTTTGAGTAGATGTACACTGTAACACTGGCTCTCATAATAGGCATAGATGTATAATACTGAATCTACTGCAGTTTTTTTTTAAATATTCTGTGTGAAAACATTGGTTTGAAGTTAATAACGTGGCTCTCAACTTGTATTGCTGCTTGTTTTCAGGCTGCCAAGAAGTTTGTGACTGGCAAGAAGACCATGGCATCCAGCGGCAACCTCGTAAACACACCCTTTGTGGATGAGGTCTAAAACCCTCCTCGTTTGCCTCATTTTGAAACAAACAAACAAGGCAGGGCATATAATGTCATAAGACCTCTTGGTATTTATCAGTGCTGTAACGGTATATTTTCAGGTGCTCTGGCGCATCATATTGTCGTGCTCCACTCATCTGTCCACATTAACTGTATAGCTGATGTAAAATAATGAATAAATTCTATCTACCTTACAGAGTTTCAAGTGATTTTGTTGTGGCGTTTTATGTTTTGAAAGCTTGACATGAATTACGTTTTATTGTTTTTTCTTCACAATAAAGAGGGACATTAACAAAAACGCTTAAATGAAAAAGTTCAGTTTTTTTTTTTTAAATAACGAGTTTAAGTGCCACTTGTGTAGATTTTACTGCATGAGTGTATAGGTGTAACTTCAATGTGCTTACCCATGTTTACGGAACATATATAAATGTCCATGTTGCATAATTTATGTGGCAAAAAGTCCCAGCAGCCTCGGCTATTTACAGATGTTCTCGCGAGAGTTGTCCACTACAGCCAAGGAGTGACGCGAACTGCCAGAATTTGAGAGAGGACAGCAGCGTTTTGCAGAAAACACATTTGCTGTGTGTCTTAAAAGCTTTCTAAAGAAGTCTACTGAAGATATTCTGCATAGGGTGTGTGGATTTAAAGCTCCAGGAGAGCGCCGCAGAGACTGAGTCATGGGCGGCGTTTCCCCTCAGTGTGCGTCCTCCAGAGGGAAGAAAAAGCTCCCATATGGGGGGAGAAAGCTCAGGGGCTGCATGCAGACTCAGGAAATAAGTCTGCTACATGCATGAATCCGTGTCAGAGATTCAACCAGCGATTAAAGCACATTTTCCACTCCTTTTTTCTGCAAAATCACCAAGATGTGGTGGAGCCTCCGGAGCTAAGAGATCCATAAACCCGGGCTGAGAGCCTCTCCTCCGGGGCTGGAGAAGCGACAGCAGGTCGGGTCAGGCTCGGTTGTTTGTGGGCTAAATAAAAGTGGATTTCTTCAGGAACGATTTGGATCAAACACAGTGTGCAGGAACATCGTGGATCAATCCTTCATGTTGCTAACCCTGGCTGTCCTCGTGCTGCTGGATGTCCCACCTCCCTTTAGGTGAGACAGAAACTCTCTAACCTGCAGTTTGTGCAACGACATGGATAAACTCACCGTGATTTCAGGATGCCTCTTCCTCACTGCAGACATCTTCGCCATCGCCAGCATCGCCAACCCGGACTGGATCAGCACTGGAGGAGCATCCGGTAGGTTCATGGGGACACTTTTCTCCCAGTTTGTGCTGTAAAAGTGTCTTTGTTACATTAGGAGGTCAGTTTATTGGGTGCAACTAGGAGATTAAACCCTAAAAAAGGCATATGTGTTTAGGCGAAATCACATACAACAGCGTTTTATGTTTAAAAAACCAACACGCTTGAAGGCAAAGGTTGCAAACAGATTTATTGTCCAATGTGGTTATTTACATTACATTGCATTTAGCTGATGCTTTTATCCAAAGCAAGAATCATATAAGTACATCAGGTTTCATGGTTCTCAATTTGGCTTTAAAATCAAGCAATTTCTAGAAGTGGAAGACGTCCGATATTTTACTTATGTAAAAGAAGCAATTTGTAGGTTAAAAAAAAACAAATAAGTACTCAAAGTTAGAGTACTCATTATTGTACTATTTTACAATTATATATTATTTTGTTGATTTTTATTTATTGATGCAACTTCTATTTAAAGTTTCAGCTGGAAAAAAATACAGCAAATTTGTATTTTAATTGTAGCATTACTTATAATAGAACATCACAATTAATGAGTTGACTTTAAGGTTAAATGATCAATCTGAATATCTAACAAGTTTAAGGTTGTCTTCCGAAATGTAGTGTTGAATATCTATTATAAATGGAAATACTTGAGTATAGGCCTAGTTACCTTAAAATGCTACTGAAATAATGGTTATTTCATCACAATTAATGTCATTTTTGTGATTAGTAAGTTGTGAGGTGAAAGTATCCATTTCTTCACAAAAAAAATAGAACAATAACTTGTTTTTTATTAATAATCCTGATTTAAATTAATTGGTGATCTGATCTTTCATTAAGATGTTGGCATCAGACATCAATGTCGTCAACTGTTGTTACAGATTACATTTTCATCTATGATCATTTCTAGGAAAGCATATTTAATTCATCGTACAGTCAATCCTAGAACGTATATGTTTATTACAGGCGATTATCACAGTATTCTTCTTACAGTCAGCCTCCCTGATTTTTTCAATAGTCATATTATGCAAAGTCCACAAGCTAAACATTGACTAAAACTGATGCAAAAGACAAACAGTACAGTATGCACAGCTGCCTCCATCCTTATGTTACTGTGCAGCACAGATAAGCACCTAACAGGCGTGCAAAGTACTTATTACAGGATTTATATTGAAGTAAAAACACTGACTGCTGATGCGAGTTGAGTACATAACAAGCAGGTTTTTGTTGCATAATGAAATAAGTAAACCACAGACTAAATCTCTATTTTCTTAAACGTCATAGCAGGAAATGGATTGTAGTCAAGAGCAGCTCACATTCCCTCATACGAGGCGAGGGTGTGAGAGGACTGTACTACTTACTGTATTGTACTAAAAGCTTTTTGTTCCTGTTAAATTAGCCGAGTAGTAATCACCTGAAGGCCCTCAGTGCAGTGAGTGTTGTTAGGGAATTAAGATGTGGGACTTTTAATTAAGCCTCTTGAGAGAGTAATGCTTTCCACTTGGAGAATAAAGCTCCTCAGACACGGTGACGTATTTAAGTTTAAGTGCATGCATCGGAAGCATGTAAAAAAACTCTTCTTACATTTGTGACGGCAACATTTGTGTTCATTATAGCTGCTTTATGAGCTATTGTTCCTTGTGTTTTTCCATCTAGTACAGGGGTGTCAAACTCAATTTCATCGCGGGCCACATTCACATAAATGTTGCACTCAAAGGGCCGGTTGTAACTATATAAATATATGTATAAAATAATGTATTACATTATTACCTCTGAATTGGATTATTATCGGATAGGATAATAACTTAGTAATTAACTACGTCTGAAAGCAGAAGTCCAGGGGAAATAATTGCAAGTCTCTTCAGTGCGCATGTCACAAAACAAGATGCATTGTGGGACATGTAGTTTATGGGCAACCTGCTTCTGTAAATTCGCATGTAACCGTATAATAAACGTATTATATTCTTTGCAAGCTCTTGCAGGGCCACATAAAATGAAGTCGCAGGCCGGATTTGGCCCCCGGGCCTTGAGTTTGAGACCCCTGATCTAGTACAAGGTCAAAATGCATGCCTGAGCACTTTGTGTGTGTTTGGGTGTGTGTGAGCATTTTCACCATGTGTGTTTAAGTGTCAAGTGGAGAGGTTGAAGGAGCAGGAAAGTGTCTGCGTTTCAGAAGTGTTCACTAACAGGTTAGGGATTGGCCATTCGTGACACAGAAACACTTCCTGCCACTTCTGTGTTCACTTAGGCCACAGCGAGACTGTCAGGACTCTATGGGTCTAACCATGGAAATATCATGTATAAAGTTAAACATTTATGAACTACAGATAAATCAAAGTGTAATATTTAGGGAGATCTATCAGCAGGAATGCTATGCAATATTCACAAGTATGTTTGACAAACATCTGAAACTAAGAATTGTTCTCGTTAGTTTTCATTAAGCTCTTCATATCTATACACCGAGTCCGCCATGTTGCATGATTTAATTGTAGCCTAAAACAGAAGCCAAACTCTGTATCAATATAAGGCTTTCACATTTGTTATTATTACCGGAAAGAGAGGGTTATTCAGTTGGTTGCAATCTAAAACCTTACCACTAGATGTAATTAAATCCTACAAACTGGACCTTTTGAGTAGCATAATTATTACTATCTCAAATGTGAAGGGTGTTCGTGATTTCTTTCCGAACTGCTAATCATTCTTTTTCGGTCATGTAAAACCAAAAAACATTTATTTCAGCGTTATATTCTGCAACGGTTAACAAGCGATTCTGCCCCAACTCCACCTTTTTCTCGCTTAAGATACAAAGCACAGATCAGTAGTATAATAATGTTTTAACACCCCTTTCACCTCCTGTCTGATGAGATTTAGGGCTGGCATGTGGTCACAATGATAAAGAACGGCTATAAAGTACGACTCGTTCGCCTTTTTCATACCAATGAGCAGGAAAGAAACCAGAGCGTAACATCACTGGAAACTACTTTTTTATAGCTATTGCTTTCACTTTTCTTACTTTATTCGTAAGTATCCATGACTCTCCTCTTTATCGCTCGAGTTTAACAATCATCGCTGTCTTTCTCATCATTTTTATCAAAGACAAAAGCCACTTCCCAACAAAGCACAAGGCAAAAACTATTTGTTGTGTGTCCAGTATGCGGGAAATTAATGTATTTACGTTGTCTCCCGGTCTGCGGTGTAAGAGGATGTGTGTAGGGAACAGGATATCCTGTGTGTGTGGGGGGGGGGGGGGGGAGAGGTCAGCCTGCAGGAGGATGTGGTTCAACCTAGGATCATCATCCGGCACTTTATCCATGATCGGGAGCTGAAGCCACTTCAGTCCAATTATGAATATGTACATGAGAGGACGGATATGTAACATTGTGAATTGCATGAAAAAAAGTCTATTCTAATTCTATGGTGACACTTGGTGGTCTTTCACACAAAGACACTACTGTTAAATGGCAATTGAGTATTTTAATGGCTTTACTAGTTGATTGTTATTTGTACATAGTATACCAATGATATGATGTATAAGTGTATTTCTTGCACTCTTTTTAATATTGGTTTCTTCTGATTTGGACCATTGTGACAATTATGCTAATTCTCCAGTTGCTAAATTGCCATGAATGAATCCATAACACTCCTCTTCTTCTGTGTTTGCTTGGCAATCTCTAACTGCCTTTGTGAGGATAATAAGATAGAAGAAGAAAAGGAGACAAACGACATAACGAAGGAGTGGGAGAATTTCATTTCTCTGCATTTGTGTTGTGTCTTCAATGTCGTCAGAGGGGATGCAGAGCTGAGCAGATGCCGTCTGTGTGTGTGTGTGTGTGGTGTGTGTGTGTGTGTGTGTGTGTGTGTGTGTGTGTGTGGTGTGTGTGTGTGTGTGTGGTGTGTGTGTGTGTGTGTGTGTGTGTGTGTGATGTGTGTGTGTGTGTGTGTGTGTGTGTGTGTGGTGTGTGTGTGTGTGTGTGGTGTGTGTGTGTGTGTGTGTGTGTGTGTGTGTGTGTGTGTGTGTGTGTGTGTGTTGTGTGTGTGTGTGTGTGTGTGTGGTGTGTGTGTGTGTGTGTGTGTGTGTAGCACTTGACGTCAGAGCCCCCAGCAGGAGGAAGTCAGATGACTTTCCTTCTGATGTAGGCCCTGTGATCTCTTCCTCTCTAACATGTACAGTGACCGTCTCTCTCTCTCTGATGAAGATGCTCTGGTGGTCTGGTCTCTGATGAAGATGCTCTGGTGGTCTGGTCTCTGATGAAGACCCTGGTCCCGTCAGAGTCAACATAAAAACAAATCATATCACATGTTTCTCATAGGGATCGACCGATATGGCTTTTTCAAGGCCGATACCGATTATTAGTAATCAAGGAGACCGATAACCGATATTTGGAACCGATATACATTTGCAGTAAAATCAGAAAATCTTGGTGTCAAAATGTAGAATAACACAAACTCCAACACAACTCAACACAACTTCTTTGAAATGCATTTAAGCATATATTATGTTTAATTAACTTTTAAACATCTTACAACTGGTTTCCTCTCTGTGCCCTTTTCTTTAGTGCAGCCATCTGCAATGAGTTAGAGAGAGAGACACGAAGTGGGGCTGCAGGCTGACATGCTTAACTAACAATAATGCTTAATTTATTATATCTGTCTGTCTAGCATAAAATCCCAATAAACTGCTAGCAACTGCAAAACACTAGTGCTAGCTAATGTTTTGCAAACTATTAAAAGTGAGGCTATTACAGTAGACCTAACGTTAGACTAGTAGCCTCACTTCTAATATTTTGCTAAACATTTGCTAGATACATGTTGGCTAGCTAATGAGCTTCACATATCAACCTGAAAAGCTGCGAGGCTCCACTCGAGTACAAATATTTCCATAGCCTTTATATTAGTTTATGTGTAGTCGCATTGTATTTGATTTCTCTCTATGGATGTTTTACCTTCTTGTTTCTCTCTCTCTCTCCCTCTCCCCCCCCCCTCTCTCTCCCCCTCTCTCTCTCCCTCTCTCTCCCTCTCTCTCTCCCTCTCTCTCCAGGCACTCTGACAGTAGGTCTCGTCCGTCAGTGCCAGACGATCCACGGCAGAGAGCGGACCTGCTTCCCCCCCCAGCTTCCTCCAGAGTGGATCACCACGCTCTTCTTCATCATCCTGGGCATCATCTCCCTCACCGTCACCTGCGCTCTGCTGGTGATGTCCCACTGGCGCCGAGAAGCCGCCCGATACGCCCGATGGATCGCCTTCACAGGAAGTACGTTCATTTCCATCGTAACCAGCTCCCTTTGAATCGATAGGGTCTGATTTCACATGTCTCAACGCTCATATTAATGCCCTGATCATGCCAAGCCCTACCCATGATATATATAGAAATAATTGATTTCCTCTCCAATGACTTTCCAGTTGTCAGCTAACAGAAAACGACAAAAGTAACAAGCAAAATACCCTTTATCTTTACCTTTTGAGGCATCAACAACCTGGATATACATCGTTGTTCTGTATCCAGTGAGCAGGCGTTACAAAACAGAACTCATGAATATTAAAGATTCTTATGCATAAACCTTTTAGCTATAGAATACCACAATATAGACTCTTCTTGCACTATTTTATCTGTTCTGTGTCCTCTATATCTGTTGCACTGTTGGAGGGGCCTGTGACCTAAGTTTGTCATGGCCATATCCACACTGTAGCTAATGTGCAAATGAAAATAAAGCCTTGAAACATTAAGGGCAGAAATAAAAGGCAGGCGTAGGAAAAACTGCCCGTTATAGTTTTATGAAATGCCGGTGAAAGTAAGAGATGCTACTGAAGACTCTCCTGTGAAATAAATGCAGTGTCCCTCGACATCAGAGTTCACTTCAGGAGAAGCTTTTAGTCCGGTAATTACGAACACCTTTACTGCAGAGGAGCTCTCATTGATGGTCCTGTTTCTATTTGTGCAGGGAAAGGACAGTTTCTCTGTATAAGAGGTTCAGAGCAGGAGCTGAGGTTCATTCGGCTCTAAAAATAGAAAAATACGAAGCATGTTCCCACGAGTAGTTTCAGGGACAGTTATTAACACACTTTTTAAAAGCTGAGAGCTGCATTAACCCTCCTATTCTCTTCGTTCCCCCCCCGGCCCTTACTTTGGTGTTCGCGGTCAAATTTGACCGGTCCTGCTTTAACTGCTATTACATTAACACAAAAACCATTAATCACCACCAAATGTCGTTTAACACCCGTTCAAACTGTACATATTGAATCAGACTACTGGTACGCATGAAGAACTGCAGTAAATATACAAAGTATAGACACTGAACATGTATTGCATGTCAGGTGTGATCCATGTGGGGGGAAGGGCACATAAGAGCGGGAAATGTGTCAAATGTGTGTGTGTGTGTGTGTGTGTGTGTGTGTGTGTGTGTGTGTGTGTGTGTGTGTGTGTGTGTGTGTGTGTGTGTGTGTGTGTGTGTGTGTGTGTGTGTGTGTGTGTGTGTGTGTGTGTGTGTGTGTGTGTGTGTGTGTGTGTGTGTGTGTGTGTGTGTGTGTGTGTGTGTGTTACAAAGTTGACTAAATCATCCAAAATTCAATGAAAGTGGTGATCAGCAATGTATATGTTCAAATGTCTGCTGTGAAGGATATCATGAAGCCTGAATGCAATCGGATGTAAAACCAAAAAGTTATGATTAATGAAAGTAGTAAATCGGTCAGATTTGACCCGAAGACAACAGGAGGGTTAAAGGGGGGTAAAGATGTGTGGAAACGTTGTTCCAGAGAGGATGTGTAATCCGTTTCTGTCCTTCTGTTTTCTCCTCTGTCACAGTGGTTCTGTTCTGCATGGCTGCTCTCATCTTCCCCATCGGTTTCTACATCAACGAGGTGGGAGGACAGCCCTATAAACTCCCCAACAACACAGTGGTGGGCTCCTCGTATGTCCTCTTTGTTCTCTCCATATTCTTCACCATCGTGGGGTTGCTGTTTGCCGGGAAGGTTTGCCTGCCTGGATGACTTGTGTTTGTGCTTTTGGAGAAACACCACCAATGGAGGCGGATTGGACTCCTCCATGCCAGTGTGGGAAGTATCATTAAGGTCAAACGAAACCTGTTTGTGCTTCAACTTTGGATGAATGGTGCTCTGATGTGGCCTTCCTCATCTTCAACCATGAACAGTGGGAGAAGGTTAAAAAAGCAAACATGATGGAAATGGATTAAAACGTCCAGACTTTCAAGGAGGCCCTGCTGCATCATCTGTCTTCTTAACATTTAACGACAGATAACCCTTCTTCCTCTCGTCCCATCTACCAAGATGCACAAATACTGACATGTCAGGCCTTAAAACCGCCCACAGCACCAAATATCCGGCTCCAATATGACAGAGGCTCTTCCCTGAACACTATGGAGCAGACTGTAATATATACAATGATGTTTCACTTTATTGTCACATTTAATTTATTTCTGAAATCGTTGCGTTATGTTTCTTTTTGTATATATATACATAAGTATGACACCGTTTCTCTGCCGTTGATATGTGTGGTGGATCACTTTGCCTTAAAGAGCGTTTAACCTTAAAGTAACTGATAGGGTTCAGTTGTAATCTCATGGGCTCCATTTCTTATTATTGTGGATACATGAAAGGATATAGCATTAAAATATGGCAACTTCTGTCCAAATTGATCCGGGGCCTCATTTATAAAGGGATATACGCTCAAAAAATGGCGTACAGCAGTTTCTACGCAATGTTTGCGATTTATAAAATACTAACTTGACGGGAAAATGTGCCGTCCTCCACGCAAACTAACCCATGCGTACGCACTAAGCTCAACAACGGGACAGACGAGAAACTGCGACACCGCGTTGGCAGAAGGAAGAATGGAGAGAAATATGTGGAAATAATACCATAAATAAAACGTTACCTCTCATTTATCATATATGAAGAATTCATTTTCACAAATTTGATTAAAGCCAATTTTAAAATGATTAAACAAACGCCTGTTTGAGACTCCTCAGTGCACACAAAAACGTAACTTGGAGAAATAAATAAAGACGGATATGTTATTTAAAAACACCTCGAATATGTTGTGTTAATGTTATGAAATGTTTTCTCATAAATGATGCGGTAAGCAGGAGGACAGAATTACGTCTAAACTGACGCCGTTTTACATTTCTATAGGTTGTAGATACGAACATGGTTTTATATACTATCACGTTTAATCACGTTTTATGCCGTTTGCCAAGACTGGATAAGTCGCTCGTAAAACACAGGAGGTATGGAAGCTAAGAACACCTATGTGGTCAATTGTACAGCTAATATAACACAACACATTAGTTGTATTTCCTTTAACTGGTGGATATAGAGTTGCTGCGGGGAGGGGGGGGGGGGTTGAGACGCACAGGCTGCAGTGGAGAGCGCACAGCTGATCGACAGCTGGGACACAAACCACCAAATACAAAAACATAATTCAGATCCAGTCGTCATGACTCCACTCCGGAGGGATTCCCCGATCACTTCTTACAGTTTCTCATTAAGGGGGTGTCTCCTGTCCCGGTACAAACACAGTGCCTGAGGAAGGCTGTGTTTCTTTTTTTTGTCATTAACCTTTTTCGGACCACTTATTTATTTATTTATTTTGGTGACGATCCGACCTCCATGCTGCTACTCTGGTTCAAACGGCATCCACCAAACAATATGATTTATCTCGACCTCCTCAAAATAACCAAAATCTGACACGGTGTGAGATGTCTTTTTTAGCTGTTCTGTCGTCATTTCCAGCGATCTTCCTCATAAAGTCAGTCAAAATGAATGAATGGGCGTTTCTTTGACTATTTATAGGTAAATATGGGCGTTACGTGAAGCCCGCAAAAGCTGCGAGTCGGTTGTGATTTATAAAGGGAAACTGGCGTAGGCCCTGACACACCAAGCAGTCACCAGAGGACTAGCCGACGCTGAAGTCGGCTGTTGCCTGGCCGTGTTCTCCTGCGTTTTGGCCATGTGTCGCACGGGAACACACCGCACCGACTTCAGTGCATGAGTGGCAATAACTCTCCTTACCAGCAGGGCGGCGGTAGTGTGTATTCGTCATTCAAAAGAGGTAACAACCGGAAGACAGAGAAGAAGAAGAGTATCTTTTCTTCTCCGTAATATCATACAGAGCTGGCCTCTCCTGGATCAAGGTGATGAGCAGGTCTTCGTTTGCATCATTCCAGATCGCCATGATGAGATGAAAATGAATAGCAGTGTGTGTGTGCCTTCTTAAATCGTTTGTTTACGTCCCTCACTTCCGCTTCGCTTCTCATGCACTGATTTGCTAGCTGAACAGCCAATCAGAGTGATTATTTGGTCCGACTGCCAGACCCGATGCATATGTTGAATCGGCCATGCAGGCACACACTGCCTGTAAGAAGGCACACACAGACTGCTATTCATTTTCATCTCATCATGGCGATCTGGAATGATGCAAACGAAGACCTGCTCATCACCTTGATCCAGGAGAGGCCAGCTCTGTATGATATTACGGAGAAAAGATACTCTTCTTCTTCTCTGTTTTCCGGTTGTTGCCTCTTTTGAATGACGAATACACACTACCGCCGCCTGCTGGTAAGGAGAGTTATTGCCACTCACGCACTGAAGTCGGTGCGGTGTGTTCCCGTGCGACACATGGCCAAAACGCAGGAGAACACGGCCAGGCAACAGCCGACTTCAGCGTCGGCTAGTCCTCTGGTGACTGCTTGGTGTGTCAGGGCCTTAAGTGCTGTACGCACTTTCCTCGCTGGTACGCAATGTTTGGTGAATCGGAAAATGTCGGGACATTTCTGTACCTATTTTTTGGATTTCTACTACGTAAGCAACCTTGCCACGTGAATCCTACGCACGGCGTTATAAATGAGGCCCCAGAACACAATATTTGTACCTATACCTCAAGTATGTTATTGTTGGGTTGGTTATTGATGCTTTCACAAAACAATTACACAATCAGAAAATTGATGGTCACCTGTAAAAGGAAAAGTAGATAAAGGCATATAATATTAGGCTAATTTCAGAAAATTACATAATTTTACTTCACTGTAATGCAGCCTTTTAAACAAGGAAAACACACTAACATTTAAATATCCAAAATCTAAGATGATATCCAGTTCCATATCACGCTGCAAGAAAACGAGCTGGTCTCTATGATTTTGCTCTTCTTTAGTATTATTATTCTAGTAACACAGCTTTGTTCTTATTTTAGTGAATGTATTATTCACCTTGTTGAGCATCTCCTGTTGTTTAAACACTGTATCAAGAAATGACTGAAGCTACCATTAGTTTGTTTTATACTTGTGTTAATGTCGTCATCATTTCTGTATAAATGAAAAGCCTGTCTGACATTTTCTAGAAGCACTGTGATGCTTTTGAATGAGCATGGAAGATCTCATTCCATTAAAGATGAATCTTTTGAAAACTGTCTCATCAACTTGTTTTAGAAAACCATATTCCTGATATTATTTACAATCTTGAAAAAGTACATATTTAGATGGCTGCAGTTGAAGGGACCCTCTTATGCTAATATTCAGCTTCATATCAGTATGTAGTGTCTCTACTGTGACATGTCTCAATGCTTTAATGTTGGAAAAGCTTTTTATTTGTCTGCTGCAGCACCTCTTTTCACCCTCTGTCTGAAACCAGAGCCCAGTCTGCTCTGATTGGTTAGCTGGCCCGGCTTTGTTGTGATTGGTCAACCACTTAGAGATGTCCCGCCCCTTAGCGTACATTGTGTTGGAGCACTAGCCAATAGAAGCTAGCCAATAACCCTAACCCTATGTTTGAAGTAAACAAAGGAGTCCATTGGAGGAATTTCTGGCTGGAACTTAGGGATTGTAGCCTTTGCAGACCATTTACATGCACACAAACCTTTATGACACACTACAGGAAAGGGAAACCCCCCCAAAAAAATGATAGGGCCCCTTTAAGAAGCTTGAGGAATCAGAGATACGTTCAGCTTATAGTTTATTGGAAAACCAACATATAGCTTCTGTTTACACTGCGATGTCTTGGTGCTTGTTTCTCCTTGACTACAGCCGAATGCTTTAATCCGATGACTACATTGAGGCCGTTTCTCAATGTCGAGTATCTGCTGCAGAGCCACTATTTCAAGTATACTTCGTCATCGAGTGGCGCCGATTGCTGGGCATTTAACATGCATTTAAACAGTCCTTCGGCACCACTCGATGACGTAGTATACTTGAAATAGTGGCTCTGCAGCAGGTGTACTCGACATTGAGAAACGGCCAGTATCTTCAGTTTTCTGCACACATCTCCTCTCACGCCCACTTTCCATCCTTTGTGAGGACCGAAAGGATGTTTACGTTGCCTTAGAAACGTCTGGGGAAAGTGTTTTCTGAAAGGATCCGATACGAGTGACAGCAACAGGAATCCAGTCTTCCTCTCTGCTCAGTGCTCATAGTAAAACAACAAAACTACCTTTGGCCTTCGAGTCAAATCCCACAGTCACAAGTGCTGCTTGCACACAAGGAAATAATGTAACAATTGAGACGGATACAATTATTCTTAAAAAAGTAACGAAAGAAAAACACCGTAGATACAGACAATGTTCAATCCCAAAGTACTGAATAAACAGTATACACTTTAAATGATCAATCGGCTCAAAATACAGACAATAAGTAACCGCACAACAGTAACATTTTTAACCAGCAGGCACGGTGAACAAAAATGGATACATATTTTTAGTAGAAAAAAGTAAAATGTGAATATATAGACAACACAGGTTTGGCATTTCTAACACTTGAAACCTTCAAAGACAGAGTGGATGTGTGTCGAAACGTAGACTCTGAGATCCCCAGTTAATTTGGCACAGATTGAATGTGTGACAATAAGCATGGGTTGGAACAAGTGTATTAGAAGTTATTCCTTGTTATATGTTTGACTATAGTTACTCCATAGACGTGCATCTTTTTACTGTTGATTTGTATAAGTTTGTTGTTTATTTTAAATGTTTTCTCTACTCCTGTAAAAGGCAAAATAGAACAATATATTTTCCCTGTACAGTTATCTTTCGACTTCTTAAAATCAGACCACAAGAGGGCGCCATTTATCACATTTAAAGCCGATTTGAGGACATTAACCTTATAAAATACTCTCTTTAACAGTCAGACACCTCTTCAGTTGAACATGAGTGTTCCTTTAAAGCTTCTCGTTAATAACCTTAAGAGCCACATGTCAGTAACCCATCAGTCCAGTTTTCCCTCCTGGAGGTGTTGGAGTCAGGCTCTGGGGACTCCTGCACTGCTGCTTGGCCCTCCTGGCAGCCAGCAGCAGCAGGACCCCGGTGAGCAGCTCCAGGCCGTAGGAGAGCCAGGCCAGACCCAGAGACCAGCCGAAGGAGGTGTGGACGTGGGCCAGACCCTCCGCCCCCCACCAGCCTCTCCGTCTCCGCCAGAGCCTGGTAGGAGTAGATCATGTAGAGGCTCACTCCACACAGGGTCATCAGACCTGCACAGAGACACACATTCAAAACAAACCAGACGTAAAGGGCACCTATTATGCAAAGTCCACTTCTTCATGTCTCTTCTACATCAACATGTGTCCCCTCTTCTTCATGTCTCTTCTACATCAACATGTGTCCCCTCTTCTCCATGTCTCTTCTTACATCAACATGTGTCCCCTCTTCTTCATGTCTCTTCCTACATCAACATGTGTCCCCTCTTCTTCACGTCTCTTCTACATGTCTCTTCTACATCAACATGTGTCCCCTCTTCTTCATGTCTCTTCTACATCAACATGTGTCCCCTCTTCTTCATGTCTCTTCTACATCAACATGTGTCCCCTCTTCTCCATGTCTCTTCTACATCAAACATGTGTCCCCTCTTCTTCATGTCTCTTCTACATCAACATGTGTCCCCTCTTCTTCATGTCTCTTCTACATCAACATGTGTCCCCTCTTCTCCATGTCTCTTCTACATCAACATGTGTCCCCTCTTCTCCATGTCTCTTCTACATCAACATGTGTCCTCTCTTCTCCATGTCTCTTCTACATCAACATGTGTCCCCTCTTCTTCATGTCTCTTCTACATCAACATGTCTCCCCTCTTCTTCATGTCTCTTCTACATCAACATGTGTCCCCTCTTCTCATGTCTCTTCCTACATCAACATGTGTCCCCTCTTCTTCATGTCTCTTCTACATCAACATGTGTCCCTCTTCTTCATGTCTCTTCTACATCAACATGTGTTCCCTCTTCTTCATGTCTCTTCTACATCAACATGTGTCCCCTCTTCTTCATGTCTCTTCTACATCAACATGTGTCCCCTCTTCTTCATGTCTCTTCTACATCAACATGTGTCCCCTCTTCTTCATGTCTCTTCTACATCAACATGTGTCCCCTCTTCTTCATGTCTCTTCTACATCAACATGTGTCCCCTCTTCTTCATGTCTCTTCTACATCAACATGTGTCCCCTCTTCCTCATCACATGTGTCCCTCTTCTTCATGTCTCTTCTACATCAACATGTGTCCCCTCTTCTTCATGTCTCTTCTACATCAACATGTGTCCCCTCTTCTTCATGTCTCTTCTACATCAACATGTATCCCCTCTTCTTCATGTCTCTTCTACATCAACATGTGTCCCCCTCTTCTTCATGTCTCTTCTACATCAACATGTGTCCCCTCTTCTTCATGTCTCTTCTACATCAACATGTGTCCCCTCTTCTTCATGTCTCTTCTACATCAACATGTGTCCC
The DNA here is from genome assembly GCF_902827115.2 of Pseudochaenichthys georgianus. Lineage (NCBI taxonomy): Eukaryota > Metazoa > Chordata > Actinopteri > Perciformes > Channichthyidae > Pseudochaenichthys > Pseudochaenichthys georgianus. Next base: position 23,815,063 of record NC_047521.1, on the reverse strand, counting down.
CTCTTCTTCACATCTCTTCTACATCAACATGTGTTCCCTCTTCTTCATGTCTCTTCTACATCAACATGTGTCCCCTCTTCTTCATGTCTCTTCTACATCAACATGTGTCCCCTCTTCTTCACATCTCTTCTACATCAACATGTGTTCCCTCTTCTTCATGTCTCTTCTACATCAACATGTGTCCCCTCTTCTTCCTGTCTCTTCTACATCAGCATGTGTCCCCTCTGTGGAAAGAGACTCTGAAAGTTTCAGGAAAAAAGATTCTCTCTCTTTTTGTCCTGATCCATTTCTATAAAAACCTGTTTGAAAATAAGCCGATTTTGGCCACGTTATGATGTCATAACGATGTGTTGTCTTGTGTAACCATTAGCCAATCAGCAACCAAGGTAACCCCCCCCCCCCCCCCCTTATCACCTGAATCTCCTCCTAGAGCACCATTGAGTTCTTTCTAACCAGATCTCTCTCAGAGGGGCGTGGGAAGGGGCTCCTTATTTTCATCTAAAGTAACAGACAGAGAATCAGCACTTTGGAAACAGGGCTGAAACAGAGGGGATTATGGGTAATGCTGCAATGATCTGTTTGGTGTTTGGAGCCAAACACTTCAGAGTCATGTTCTGTATATATCTGAGACCTGTAATATATTGATGAAAAACGGTATAATAGGGGACCTTTAAAACTGTGCTGGGTTTTACTACCTAATAATTCTGGCAATTTCTTAATTCTTAATTAAAAAAAGGATGGTTCACCGCAGAAACCACACCTGTAATGCTTTCTCATCAATCTAGATTGTTTTAGTGTGAGTTACCCAATGGTAACGATATTGGCTTTTGGATGTCTGCCTTGTGTTGAATATAATGGAACTCGATGGTGCTCAGCTTGAGGTGCATTTGAAAAAAACTCAACAGAAATGTCTGTGTCCAGAAACCATGACACTGTTACTCAAGACAATCCACAGACCTTGTTGTGAGCAGTTACGTGTAAGAACTATTTTCTGTCCACAGGACTACACCTGCCAACTGCGCAGAAGGAGAGAGAAGGCGGATTTAAACGGGTGTTTTTGTAATATTGTTGGGTGAAACAGATATCAACAAGGTCCGTGGATTACCTTTAGTAACATAATAAAGATTGCTTGAAAGAGACATTGCTGCTAAATGTTGTTTGTTGGCGCTTTTAGCACCAACTTCCATCGTTTCCATTATCTTCCATACACTTCTCGGCCTTTCCTCCAGCTCACAGCGACTGACACCCTGATGACACCCTGATGACACCCTGATGGTCAGAGGGAGAATATCAATTTTTGATTTGGGGGTAAACTGTCCCTTTAAGGCAATGTTCAAGCTGGCATTGTACTCCAGCAAATTATAAAGCGGATATTTGTACCAGTCAGAGCTGCGTGCTGAGAGCTTATCAATTAAACCCACAATAACATGCTGCCATTAGCTTCCCAAAATCTCATTTTGTGACAGACAGGAAATATAATGACGTTCGTGCTGACTGCTTACTCAACATCCTGCTCATCAGAGACTTGATTCAGACACGCACAAAGCCATACTGTCCTCACCACTTTCATAGTGTTGCTATTGGAAACCCCATTTTAACGACTTGCTACTGGTTTTAAGGGGATGCAAGTGGAGCGCAGAGGCTACCCAGGGTGGGACTAATAATCCTTTTATTACGATTACACCCCAAGGTGCTTCTAGCTCGGAGAACAAGGAGGAAGCTGCATCTGAGGTCTCATTTCTATGCAGAGAAACACAGGGACAGAAACTGCCTCACGTTGTACAGACGCACATCTAAAAGGGATAAGCCATTTGTGGAAGATGTTATCAGAAAACATTTTGGTAATTGATTGAAAGATTGTGAAGATTTTGTATCTTTGTATTTTTATCCTTGATTTTCAATCGTTTTCTGACTGTTTTTACTTTGCTCGATGTATCCGTCTGCCTGTCTACTTCTTTGGTCCAGGCTATTAAACCATTACAAATATTGGATGGATTGACATGACATTTTAAATTAGACATTCATGTTCTCCAGAGGATAAATCCTTCGTACTTCGGTCATCCCCTCACTTTCAATGCAAGAGGCATGCATGTGGGTTCAAAGTGAAATACATCAACAAGTATTACATGGATTGAAATGACATTTTGTTGCATGTCAACATTAATGTACCTTTTGGAGGTGTCCCTCTCTTTTCCTCTAATATCATCATCAGGTCAACATCTTTAGTTGTTCAATTCTTGAAATGATGTTGAATATTAACCCATACAAAGAATAAATTAATGTACTTTTCTTTTAATGTTTATTTTATTAGCTTTTCTTTTTTAATGCTTAATGTCTTTCATTTTTTGTAAAGCACTTTGAATTGCCTTGTGTTGAAAAGTGCTATATAAATAGCCTTGCCTTGCCTTGCCTTGCCTAGCCTAGCCTAGCCTTGCCTTGCCTAGCCTTGCCTTGCCTTGCCTAGCCTTGCCTTGCCTTGCCTTGCCTAGCCTTGCCTAGCCTAGCCTATCTTTGCCTTGCCTTGCCTTGCCTAGCCTTGCCTTGCCTAGCCTAGCCTAGCCTTGACTTGCCTTGCCTAGCCTTGCCTTGCCTTGCCTTGCCTTGCCTTGCCTTGCCTTGCCTTGCCTTGCCTTGCCTAGCCTTGCCTTGCCTAGCCTAGCCTTGCCTTGCCTTGCCTTGCCTAGCCTAGCCTTGCCTAGCCTTGCCTAGCCTTACTTATGCTTTTGTGTTTATTGTATTTTTGTAACTCTGGCACAATTTCCTTCGGGATGAATACAATCTTATCTTATCTTACTCTGTGTATAGTGGCTATTAGCAAAAGTTAGCTTTACAGAGACAATAGACGGCATGATAACAGAAACGTGTGCTGTTTAGCTACACAACATGACATCACATCCTGTTCTGGTTTGAACATGACTTGGTAAATGTTCTCATTTCCAGAGGGAACCTCAACTTCCTCAGAATATGAATTGAGAGGAAGAGGAAGTGGAGAGGAGGCAGAGGAACGGCCCTGCAGGGAGTCAGGCAAATACCCATCAGGCTGTTTAATGCTTGGAGAGGAAAGAAGCTGCAACATTAGAACAACGCAATTAAAAGATCATTTAAATGTTATATTTATACACATTTATGTGTGTATACTGTGGGGAGTTACAGCTAACAGGGAAACATTTTTTAAGGGGAAAAGAGGTACACCATTATCGTTCAGTGCCAGCTGTTCATTCTGAAATACTGTCACTATTCAAGGAGGTCAGATTTAGAGAAGCATTTACAGATAAATGAAAGGCTTTCTTCATTCTTTTTAAATGCAGTAAGTTGACACCTGGTTTGTTAAAGGGGCCCTATCATGTTTTAAGGGGTGTTCCCTTTCCTGTAGTGTGTTATTTAGGTTTGTGTGCATGTAAATGGTCTGCAAAGGCTAAAATCCCAAAGCTCAACATGAACATTAAAGAATGGAAACCAAATACAAATATGAACCTGAAAGTGAGCATGATAGGGCCCTTTAAACAACTATGTGTTTTTACAGGTAATTAGTCATTTTAAGGGAATACAAATAACTCTTCCAACCCTACATCCTGCCTGATGGAACCCTCGGTAAACACTCAGGTATTCCATTTTTATATAATTTAATTGATTATTTTATTTAACCTCCGGGTTAGGGTTAACTCTAACTGAATTTACTCTGACACAGCAACATCTATTATGATTCTGACACTTCTACAGCCAACTCACAGGTGAATCATTGCTTTAATAAAAAAGATTATTCATGTACCCCTTTTAGTTGTGAAGATATACTCATTCATTCTGGGCATGTCCTTTTCGAGCCTGAGGGTTAGGGCCCAGGACTTAAGAGGTTAAGAGCCGAAGGGTGAAAAACAAACAAAGTCACTTTACGACGACACCAGAAAACAAAGAAACACCCGTCTCGAAGCTGGGATATTTTAAAAGTCGGACAATCAACAAGTTCACGAGTCAAGCCCAATCTAATTAAAGTCTTTATTCCCTTCCACACATCGCCATGTGCTGCTCATTACAGTGAGAATATAAAGGGTCTTTTTAAGTGTCAGCCATCACAAGGTCTTCTTTATCGAGGTCATAAGGGAAGAGCGCAGGCACTTTGTGTATGTGCTCACCAATAACCCGATTACTGTAAATACCCAGGTTAATATAATGTTAATATAATAGTGTTAACGTGCTTAACGGTAATCTAACTCTCACACATTTATATCATTGGTTTCTAGGTTAAATAATGATCAAGTTGGGTGTGTGGTAGCGAGCAGCAGCGGTTCCCAAACCTTTCTATCATTGAGTAAACAGACTAATGGCGCTTTTCCACTGCAGGGCCTCGCTCGGCTTAGTACGGTATGGCTAGCCTCGTTAGGCCAGGCTCACTTTATGCTGCGTTTCCATACAGTTTAGGAACTGGGGTAGTTACTATAGTAACGCAGTGTAGGCGGAGCCGTGATGTCATTTTCAATGTGAAACACAAAACCAACATCAGCCGTTAGCTCTTAGCCCTCAGAGCTCACAGCTCCTCGTATCTGTTCAGAAACTAGACAAAAGTTAAACAAGTCCAAACCACAGACTGCCTGTGTCATGGCGAATACAGTCGCTGCTTTATTTATGGCTGTAGGTCGTTGTTGTGAGTGTGGACGGTCGGAGCATATACTGCGTTAGCTTAGCCGATCTCCATTCAGAAAACACGCATTTTAAAGGTTGTTCGCCTGCCGTCTGTCTGAAGACTTGTCAAAGCATTAATTCATGGTTTTTACTAACCGGTATCAGTATGTTGTTACTTCGGCATCATTTTGAAACGTGTATTACAATTAAATCACGGTCAAATATGTTCATTTTGTTGTAGTTGCCAGCGATTCTCTCACTAGTTTAGCACACTCAGCCCGACTCAGCCCGGTTGTTGGCCCGGAAAGAACCTCGATTTTGGAGAGCCAGAAAAACTGTGAAAAAGTACCCGCTAGCCGGAACTACGCCTAGTGGAAACGCAACCAAAAACGGGCCGGCGTGGAAATGTAGTGGAAATGCGCCATAAGTGACATATATTATGGAGATTTCATATTATATTTAATGTATTACAATAACAGTGGCAACTAATACAGAACAAATATTGAATGCGATAAACAACAAGGGTTTTGGACGAGTTTTAAAGCAGCATTTACTATGATTATAAAGTCACAGATCAGTTTTCTTATTATTTTATGGATTTTTTAATAATAATATTAATAATAAACTTTATTTATATAGCACCTTTCATGCAAGATTAATCCCAGAGTGCTTTTCAGATACACAATAAAGATGGAGAAACACAATTGAACCCAGTTATAAACAAACAGAAAGAGTTATATCACAGAAGCATAAAACATGAACAGTAATACCAATTAAATAAATTCCCTCTGTATTGTTTTTTAAAGCATCGTTTGACATAATTAACATTTTCTTCTCCTTTATGCGTGGCTATTTCACTTCTGTGGTTGTTTTGACTGCTAATTTATGGTATTATTATATATTTCTAATGAAGGACAGGGCTTGTTGAAAAGCAGCTTTCGTTAAGGTCTTCCTCGGTGGTCTTATCCAGCATGAGATTTAACAAAACTATCTATATTATATATTTCTTTAAATTAAAATCCAAACATCAAAGTAACATTTAATTGGGTTTTTCTTATTTTATGAATGGGATAAGGAAGCAACAGGTAAAAAGAAATACTGTCAATAACTACAAACTATGGTTCTCTTTTTTCATTCATGTTTTCACTTCATGGCACGGACTCAAAACACACCTCGTTTGTAATTAGGCAACATTTGGAAGATGAGTTCTAACATATTTGACCAGCTCTATTTACTTAATTTCTCCAATCTGACAAGGACCCTGATTTACATTTTATAACCAGATCAGATTCATTATTCTTAAATGGACTGTACTTGTATAGCGCTTTATCCAGTCTTTACGAACCCTCAAAGCGCTTTACATACCACATGTCACCCTCCCATTCACAACCATTCACACAGAGCAGTGTACCTTACTCTAGGAACTAACATTCACACACCGTTGGCCATCGGGAGCAACTCAGGGTTAAGTATCTTGCCCAAGGATACATCGACATGTTGGCTGCACGGGCTGGGATCGAACCTTCTGGTTGAAAGACGACCGCACTCCCTCGCAGCCACAGTCACCCTTAAAGGGTTTGTTTAGCTCCAAGTAGCATGTTCTCTCAGCTCTTTTAAATGTGTCTGAATGGATGCTGGTTTTCTGCGCTGTATCTCAAACACCTCGTGAATATTTCCAATCATGAAAGATGTTACGTCGTGCAGTGCAGATCATTTGAGGTTTTTGACATGTGCAGCAGTTACAAACGGCATCAGCCAAACGACTCTCTGCACCCGCACTGCGAGGGGGACCCAAGTTCCCATCAGCAGAAACACGTGGGTTTGCTATCCTGGCTCCAAAATGGTGGAATGAGCTCCCATTGAAATCAGGACAGCAGAAAGCTTACACACCTTCCGGCGCAGACTGAAAACTCATCTCTTTCGACTCCACTTCGAGCAATAGAACTATTAACAAAGCACTTATATACTAATTAAGGACTGGCTTATCTAAAGCCAGTTAAGTAGCACTTGAAATGTTTGGCTCTATGAAACCTGATGTACTTTATGATTCTGTTTTCTCCAAGTTTGTGTCTTCCTGGTCTAATGTACTTATCATAAGTCGCCTTGGATAAAAGCGTCAGCTAAATGCAATGTAATGTAACAGAGAATCTGATGTATGAAGAGACAGCTTTTTATAGATCTGCATCTCAACAGTTTCTGTGTTCCTGGCTTTCAAATGAGAGGAGAAAAGCACAGGATCAATAAAGACAATGTATTTGAAAAATGCTTTAATATTCTCTTTACATTTTCTGTTGCTTATTTCACGTGTGAGAGCGTTGCATCAATTTAAAAAAAGAAATGTGATAGTGATTTTAACCACATGGCCAACCTTTTTTAATGGACACATTTTAAGAGATTTAAACTTAGTATTTCCCTTGTTGTTAAGTTGAAATCAGAGCAAATATTCCATAACCTGAGTGTATGTTCCAGCATGTGCAGTCCATGTAAAGATGGCATGATTTAAAATGCACCAATCATGCTATTTTTAGGCAATAGCATAGGTCTAGATATATACAATTATATAAAAAACATGTCTATGAAGTTTTTTTTATCAAAATACCAAACAGATCACCCGTTCTAGCCACGCCTCATATCCCTCTATTTCACTTCCTGATTCAAAAGTGCAGATTTTAAGTATAAAGCTTTAAAAATAAAATAATTGATACAAAATAAAAAGGAGGGGGCTGAGCTCATGCGGGACCCGGCAGCTACCGTCTAAACTAAATGCTGCCGTGATGAAACGCCATATCATGGATTATCAAGGATCTGAAACAGTCTGGAGCTCAAAGGTTTTCTCTCTTGCCGGTTATACCACAAGGTGAGTTCCTTTACTTCCTGCTTCTTCACACACATGCTCTCCAGTACAGGTTAGCTCTGAGTGTTAGCGATGCTAATGTAAACACCGACCATATTACGTCCAAAACAGTCGGAAATTGTTTCTGATGGGGCCGTGGGTGTAAAGCCAGCCTACATTTCAGATATTACGTCATATCGGACGCAAATCTGGATCAGCTCCGTTGTAGCCCCGTTTTTAGAGATTTGGGTACGGAGGAAAAGAGAGAGGGTTTTATTTTCTGACGCTGCGTGAGTTCCCCGACACACCGGGGACACATCGCTATGTTTCAAAAAGTGCATTTTGCATGATAGGTCCCCTTTAATATACAGAACATTAGAGAGACACACATTTTGATTGCCATTTTTTCTGATGCAAATCTACTTTGCCACATCTAAGAAAATTATGTTTAATTAAGTTGAATTAATTAGATAGATAGAATCGGAGGGATGACATGCACCCTCTTTAATGGTCACACATGCAGAGCACACACAGTGAAATGTGTTCTCTGCTTTTAACCCATCCTAGTACCAGGAGTCTAGCAATAGGAGCAGTGGGCAATTGTATGCACTTTGGGAGCAAAATTAAGAAGTAAGAGAAAAGGAAAAGTGTGTGCTCTTCTTACCCATTTCTGATTAATGATGGTGTGCTCATAATCCAATATAGCTAAACACACAAGTTGTACATATAAACAAGGTTACTTTGCTGTAAGCGGGGCCAAAGTTAACAGGGATTTTTTTCAGTAATGTAATTTAATAAGTTGCAACTAAGTTACTGAAACAAATGTTAAGAAATAAAATAAAAACAACGTTTGGCTGCATAAATAATGCATGTATTACCCCAATCTTCTTTTAAAGTTCTGTATCATGGGCCAAAGCTAAAACACCATGTTAATTGTAACAAAGTCATGAAACAAACTCTGTTACTAAATAAAACATCAATAATGGTATTTTATGTTGCTTTTTTTACTTTATACTGAACTCAAAATGTTCAAATCTACATTAAATGTTCCCCTCTTATTGAATGAACAGCCACTGGCTGTGAGAGCATGGCGTTGTTTTTATGTATTTATTTCCTTTACACATCGTGTGTCCATGTATTTCCAATGTGGAAAGAATGTTGGGACTTCCTTTGAAAATGAAAATGAGATTACAGCCACAGGCTAGATAATTAATGTGAAACACAGTCACTGTTCTGATTGAACATGCAGGGCCGTCATGAAACTGTGTATAGATATAGAAAACATAGAAAATAAAGACCTCTGTTACATCTCTCCACAGACCAATAACATCTCTCCTAACCCATACGAGGAGTGAAGGAAGGCTTCTAACAGCAACAAGACACACACACACACACACACACACACACACACACACACACACACACACACACACACACACACACACACACACACACACACACACACACACACACACACACACACACACACACACACACACACACACACACACACACACACACACACACACACACACACACACACACACACACACCCTCGGTTTCACACGGCAGTGCACATAACGTGTTCCCGTCTGCACAAATTAACCATCATGGCTTGCTCTAATGCCAACTCCAGCCTTACATAGTCCAACAGACCCTGCACGGCGTTCTAGTTCTTCTATAAAAACCAACAGTGAGTTAAATACCGAATAAAACACACCGCATTGATCGTGACCGAGTTCTAATCTCACCAAAAAAACAAGCATAAATACATATTTTCGGAGTATTCTGCCTCTGTTCTTCTTACAAAGGGACTTAAATATTACATATACGCGTCATTATCTATTATTTAACTGTGTTGCAGTTAAACTATGCTTTGATTGAAATGTTTTTTGGCATGAAAAAGCCCAAATAAGGATAGTTGTTCAAACCCTTATTGCACTGAGTACTTCTCATGCACTGGTCTCATTGTCACACTGCATGTATGTCAGGAAAATGCCGTGATGGAAAAGGTGTGAGAGCGTTGCACAGAAACACTTCCGAGGTATCGTGTTCCCTGCGCCGTTTGAGTGCAAAGATCATTAACAACGTGTGTCGCGACAATTGTCTCCTTTATACCGGCACGTAATGGCTGCGGCTTTATTTAACGCTGAGGTAAATGATCCAAAGCAGAATGACTCTCTTTCTTGCAATTAATGTGATATATTGTGTCGTTTTTATTAACACCATCTCTTCCACAATGTGTCATTTCAATAGTTGGGCCATATAAAAGCAGCACTGTCTTCCAGATAAAAAGAAAACCCCAGGCGCAGTATTTGTGAGAGAGCTTTGTCCATACTGTTCACATGGGGGACTTCCTACCCTGGCTTCTGAAGCGCTTTGATGTCGTGGCAGTAGTAATAGTAGCTGTGATTCATCTCGAGTGTAAAGCCGTGCTGTTTTTTATCTAATTGCTCCATCTGGAATTGATGACAATATATCTCAGCGGGTGCACGAAACACATCTGCAGATTTGGGAGCCAGTCATGGAAGAAGTAGATCTAGATAGTGCAATTAGAAATATTAAATTGTAAAAAAAACCTCCATTACAAGTATAGTCCAGGATTCATAGTCTGATTAATGTTTGAGTACAAAACTATTGTATTTAAATACACTTAAGTAACAAAAATAAGAGCATTTGTTATGCATTATGACTCATTACAGCGTCATCTATACTACTGGAATATGACTATTGATGCTTTATGTTCATCAATGCTTGTAAATGTGAAGCTAATTTGAATGACTATACTGCTGCTGGATGTCCTACCCTATAATAACGTCACTGTTGATTTACATTCTGTGTTAGCTCAAAACTAAATCTGTGAAGTAACTAAAGCTGTCAGATAAATGTGGTGGAGTCCTAAGTACAATATTAGCTTCCAAAATGTAGTGGAGTAGAAGTATTAAGAAGCATAACATGGAAAATACTTAAGTAAATGTAAGTACAGTCCTTGAGTAAGTGTGGAGGAAACTGGAGCTGGACTCACTGCAGATGAAGAAGTAGGCGGCGGTGCCGGTGAGGAGAAGGGGGCTCCGGGCTAGAGAGCTGACCAGCCCACAGATCGCCCCGAACAGCAGCAGCACCAGGCTGATGGGGAGCACCACCACGATGGCACCGTGCATACCTGCAGACACACACGTGCACACAAACAGGTGTATAATCAAGCATGTGTTGAATTATGCATGTGTGGACAATGCAAGATCCTTATCGGTGATTATTTGAACCACAGGGTTTTATCCAAGATGGAGGCGGTTTGAAGAATTTTGGAAACACACTTTAACTTTTGATATGTTCTACGGGGCCCTAACTAAGTACATATTGCATGCATACGACTGGGACATACAAGTCATCCAATGCACCTTAAAGTTAGATTGTGTTGCTCATATATCAGCTGTGCAAAGGGCTGTGTGTCCGAACAGCCAACATATTAGGACATAATACTTGAGGTGATTATTGGATCCAAGAGATATTGTTGCATTCAAGAAAACATGACAGGATTTCAAATTGGATAGAAGTACAGTACAAGTAGCCTACATACCATGCATCTCTGCCATGTGTTTTTCATTCATTCTTCATTTCAATCTCACTGTGAATGACTTATTAGTGTTTCAATAAGACATTATTCAGATGAAGGACACTCACTCAGCATGTGCAGCTCAGTCTCAGAGTATCTGGACTCGTCAGCTGTGAAAGAGTCAATGGAGTCTACGTTCTTCTCACCTGTAGTCACAATACAAAAGCACCACAGTCATATACATATTGTCCAATTATTTACTCCATCACTAGAAAGCCTGAAACAAATACATTAGAGTCCAACAGAGATAATGAAAATGGTTGTCATTCGATTCTATTTCACCCCCACTCATGCTCCCCAATATAGCAGCACTAATGTCAATAACAAAGAGAGAGTTATTACCTTCGTTGATGCTCCACAGTCCCGAGTGGGAACTCATGTCCTCAAAGTCACTCACATTCATGGGATTCATCTCTATGATGTACCAGTACTGCGTTCCGAGGGAAGTGGCCAGGAAAGCGAAGCTCAGCAGTCCGCAGATCCCGGCTGTGATCACCAGAAAGCCGAGAGTCACCTTCATCCTCCCGCAGGTGAGGATCACTTCACGCGTAAAACGGTTACGGGATTAACTCGCGCGTAACGCAGATGTTCTTTCAGTGTTGATCCAATCTTTGAATCGTCGAAGCGCAATACATCCCCATAATTTAAAAGGTTATCCAAAATGTGTTCTGTCCGGGATAGATCTGCAGGACGGAGATGAACTAACCCCGGACTGAATGATGAAGTGAGAGAGATGCGCGAACAGCGTCTTCTTCTCTGGGAGGGACTTGATTTATCCGGAGGCGCACACGTTTACGCAAGACAATCACAAGGGAATATGTGAGACATTAGTCAGCAGGAAAAAGCTATTCCGTTACACTTACTTATTAGTAACCTAGTCTATGACAATATCATAGTAGTGTAACCTTATGTTCCTATGCTTTCCAATCATGTAATTATAAAGGAAACGTATTTGAAAAAACGTATATTGGCTTGTTAAACGGCATCACTGGACAAATCAAATTCAATGTCATATTTTAACAGTAAATATTACTTAAAATAAAGCCAGACCTTTTTGTTGAGTGTATAGCTTTTCCTCTTGCCAGTGTCACACATGCTCAGACGCACCTATAGGCTCATTTCAGTATTTAACATCAGAATCAAGTTTTTGTGAAAACTTAATTGAACCAGGAATAACCCCCAATGAGATAATACATACATCAGGGTTCATACACTTTGTGAATGACCTTTACCTAATTTTCCATGACCAAAGGCTACCACTGAAAATGGTTTATTTTAACATGGAACAGGAAAATAAGGTCTGGATATGAAACATGTCGTGACTATCTAAAACAAATCCAATAGTAGGCTTACTAGCTTCAACGCGCTAAAGCAACTAAAATCTCTCACCAGCAAAATACCTTGACAGTTAAATGCCATTTTATGTTTCATTATTATACGATACAGTATTTATTATCATTGTAGTATTACTATTTCGTCGATTAGATAAAATATAATTATATTTGATGCAACTTTAGTTACATTTCAATGACTTTTCCAAAACTTTGGGAAAAATATTGTTTTCCAGAACTTTTCCAGGGTCTGGAATTAGCTTTTTGAATTTCCATGACTTTTCCAGGTTTGTAATGACCATAAGAACCCTGATACATAAATGAAGGTAGAAAGAACATGTTTATTGATTAAAAACGACTAAAAAAAAGACTACATAACATATGACAGTTACAAAGAAGACATAAAGGAATCTCGGATATCAATCAAGTCAGTCAGCCAGCTACAACTAATCTTCTCATTCATCTGCATCCGTCATCGTGTCACTCATCCACTATGGCCGTCTTAATGATATCTGCTCGTCTCTGTTGGATGCATTTCAAACTTGGTGATGTCGTTACAGGATTTTATCTTTGAGGGAAGGAAGGAAATACAATTTGGATAAGTAATTGTGTGCAGTTTTTAAAATGCGTAACAAAAAGTAAGGATTAAAGAAAAACAGATCGGAGAAGTACGTTGGCAGTAACATAAAACGTACAATCTGGAACTTGTGCCTCTCTCTCTGTAGTTTGAAGAATTCCTCCACGTTCAGCTCTTCTACTTTCTTCTTCCAGGCGATGAACTGGCAGGCTGCCGAATGAGATTTGTGCTCCTTTCTGGCAACAAAAACAAAAGAGTGATGAGTTAGACTAATATTTCATCCATGGTTCTTCTCTGAGCAGTACGTTTAGTAATGTGATCATCGTACTCTGGGTCATCGTCTGGCTCCCAGCCCTCCAGCTCTTTGAGGCAGAAGAAACACATGGCGATGTCCGGGCAGTTATCTGAAGGAGTGTGTATGAAGCCAGCTTTGGCCATCTGGGGAAACAATGGAAGAGACAGACCACATTCAGGGTATGTGCAGGAATCCTGAAGTCAGATGTCAGACCTTCTTTAAAGACCCTTTCCACACATTTTAAGACCTCATCGTCACTTGGAGTTCTAACCGGTTACCCTTGGCGACACACTTTACCTCACATTGACTATATACAGTATTTATTGTCCTTCCTCCTTATCTTCCAACCATTTGGAGGCAAACTTGCATTTCCCCATAACGATGTTGCTTAGCAACCGGCGTAAACAGACCTTCGCGCGCTATCAAGCAGTGAGCGTGCGATGTCCTGTTCAGATGACGGGATGCCATAAATAAACTACACAGAATCACACTACACACCTCTCAATGATTACATTCAGACAGACTGTAGAATACAACCTCTTTGGACCATTTATATACTTATTGAAAACAAGCTACAAAATGTAATACCTTGGAAAATGCGTTTAATACTTTTTAATAGCCTTCATTTTCACTAAATTGATTTATCAACGTTTAATACTTTGTAAGACCCCGCGGACCCCCTGACATTATAATAAAGGAAAAGCTGTATTTAATGCTGAAATGACGAGTTGATTGCAAAAATAATGGTACTTTTAAAGTAACCATTTAACCTTACTTTAACTCTGATGTTTTTTACTTGCATTTAATAGACTCAATGATTGAAAATATGAGCTATTAATCCACCATTAAATGAATGGTTCGCTAAAGTATTACAAATGTTAGTTGTTGGTTCCAAATGTTTAAATGCAAGGGTTTGTGGCTCTTTGCAGTTGTATACCAATGTAAATGTAGTATATTTGGGTTTAGAAAAGAAACAAACAAGCAAGCTGTGTGAGGATGTCACAAAGGTCCCTGGGAATGGAATCCATTCCTTGAAAACACAACCAGGAAATGACACAATGAAAATAATATTGAGCTGCAGCCCTAGTTAGCTAGGCTATATTAACTCAAATCAGTGGCATCTAGCCAAATGATGTGCCTGCGTTTCAGGGTAAACAGGTATTAAAATCAAATCATGCTTAATTTAACACTTTTCATAGAAAAAGGTAACTCAGAATGCTTCACAAACCAAACAACATAGACCATTTACTTCTATGCTTAAATTAGTACTTAGAAAATAAACTATCCCCAAATTATTGCGACGTTTATTTTGAGCAACAACCACTTGTTTTCCATTTGGCACATTACAGATCTATCCTACATACGTTAAACCTTTGCTTATGCTATGCAAAGGTTTATGCTATTGCAAAACGTTGTGTTAACTCTTAACGTAGCATTACCTTTATAGAACCTTTCTAAGTATTGACAATGCCAACGTTGCTCTAAATTAAAGCAAAGTCAAGAGGGATTATTTATTGTCGGTGAACCTGCAGGTCGATTAAACCCAGGTTATTTAATGTCTTTATTAACATGTGTTTAACTTTAGCAACAGCTAGTTGTTGTTGTGTTAGCTGTTAGCATTGTTAGCAGGATCATTATTCTTAAATGGACTGTACTTGTATAGCGCTTTATCCAGTCTTTACGAACCCTCAAAGCGCTTTACATACCACATGTCACCCTCCCATTCACAACCATTCACACAGAGCAGTGTACCTTACTCTAGGAACTAACATTCACACACCGTTGGCCATCGGGAGCAACTCAGGGTTAAGTATCTTGCCCAAGGATACATCGACATGTTGGCTGCACGGGCTGGGATCGAACCTTCTGGTTGAAAGACGACCGCACTCCCTCGCAGCCACAGTCACCCTTAAAGGGTTTGTTTAGCTCCAAGTAGCATGTTCTCTCAGCTCTTTTAAATGTGTCTGAATGGATGCTGGTTTTCTGCTGTATCTCAAACACCTCGTGAATATTTCCAATCATGAAAGATGTTACTCGTGCAGTGCAGATCATTTGAGGTTTTTGACATGTGCAGCAGTTACAAACGGCATCAGCCAAACGACTCTCTGCACCCGCACTGCGAGGGGACCCAAGTTCCCATCAGCAGAAACACGTGGGTTTGCTATCCTGGCTCCAAAATGGTGGAATGAGCTCCCATTGAAATCAGGACAGCAGAAAGCTTACACACCTTCCGGCGCAGACTGAAAACTCATCTCTTTCGACCCACTTCGAGCAAAGTGAACTATTAACCAAAGCACTTATATACTAATTAAGGACTGCTTATCTAAAGCCAGTTAAGTAGCACTTGAAATGTTTGGCTCTATGAAACCTGATTGTACTTTATGATCTGTTTTTCTCCAAGTTTGTGTCTTTCCTGGTCTAATGTACTTATCATAAGTCGCCTTGGGATAAAAGCGTCAGCTAACATGCAATGTAATGTAACCAGAGGAATCTGATGTATGAGAGAGACAGCTTTTTATAGATCTGCATCTCAACAGTTTCTGTGTTCCTGGCTTTCAATGAGAGGGAGAAAAGCACAGGATCAATAAGACAATGTATTTGAAAAATGCTTTAATATTCTCTTTACATTTTCTGGTTGCTTCATTCACGTGTTGAGAGCGTTTTTTGCATCATTTAAAAAAAAGAAATTGTGATAGTGATTTTTAAACCACATGGCCAACCTTTTTTAATGGACACATTTTAAGAGATTTAAACTTAGTATTTCCCTTGTTGTTAAGTTGAAATCAGAGCAAATATTCCATAACCTGAGTGTATGTTCCAGCATGTGCAGTCCATGTAAAGATGGCATGATTTAAAATGCACCAATCATGCTATTTTTAGGCAATAGCATAGGTCTAGATATATACCAATTATATAAAAAACAGTCTATGAAGTTTTTTTTATCAAAATACCAAAACAGATCACCCGTTCTAGCCACGCCTCATATCCCTCTATTTCACTTCCTGATTCAAAGTGCAGATTTTAAGTATAAAGCTTTAAAAATAAAATAATTGATACAAAATAAAAAGGAGGGGGCTGGAGCTCATGCGGGACCCGGCCAGCTACCGTCTAAACTAAATGCTGGCCGTGATGAAACGCCATATCATGGATTATCAAGGATCTGAAACAGTCTGGAGCTCAAAGGTTTTCTCTCTTGCCGGTATACCACAAGGTGAGTTCCTTTACTTCCTGCTTCTTCACACACATGCTCTCCAGTACAGGTTAGCTCTGAGTGTTAGCGATGCTAATGTAAACACCGACCATATTACGTCCAAAACAGTCGGAAATTGTTTCTGATGGGGCCGTGGGTGTAAAGCCAGCCTACATTTCAGATATTACGTCATATCGGACGCAAATCTGGATCAGCTCCGTTGTAGCCCCGTTTTTAGAGATTTGGGTACGGAGGAAAAGAGAGAGGGTTTTATTTTCTGACGCTGCGTGAGTTCCCCGGACACACCGGGGACACATCGCTATGTTTCAAAAAGTGCATTTTGCATGATAGGTCCCCTTTAATATACAGAACATTAGAGAGACACACATTTTGATTGCCATTTTTTCTGATGCAAATCTACTTTGCCACATCTAAGAAAATTATGTTTAATTTAAGTTGAATTAATTAGATAGATAGAATCGGAGGGATGACATGCACCCTCTTTAATGGTCACACATGCAGAGCACACACAGTGAAATGTGTTCTCTGCTTTTAACCCATCCTAGTACCAGGAGTCTAGCAATAGGAGCAGTGGGCAATTGTATGCACTTTGGGAGCAAAATTAAGAAGTAAGAGAAAAGGAAAAGTGTGTGCTCTTCTTACCCATTTCTGATTAATGATGGTGTGCTCATAATCCAATATAGCTAAACACACAAGTTGTACATATAAACAAGGTTACTTTGCTGTAAGCGGGGCCAAAGTTAACAGGGATTTTTTTTCAGTAATGTAATTTAATAAGTTGCAACTAAGTTACTGAAACAAATGTTAAGAAATAAAATAAAAACAACGTTTGGCTGCATAAATAATGCATGTATTACCCCAATCTTCTTTTAAAGTTCTGTATCATGGGCCAAAGCTAAAACACCATGTTAATTGTAACAAAGTCATGAAACAAACTCTGTTACTAAATAAACATCAATAATGGTATTTTATGTTGCTTTTTTTACTTTATACTGAACTCAAAATGTTCAAATCTACATTAAATGTTCCCCTCTTATTGAATGAACAGCCACTGGCTGTGAGAGCATGGCGTTGTTTTTATGTATTTATTTCCTTTACACATCGTGTGTCCATGTATTTCCAATGTGGAAAGAATGTTGGGACTTCCTTTGAAAATGAAAATGAGATTACAGCCACAGGCTAGATAATTAATGTGAAACACAGTCACTGTTCTGATTGAACATGCAGGGCCGTCATGAAACTGTGTATAGATATAGAAAACATAGAAAATAAAGACCTCTGTTACATCTCTCCACAGACCAATAACATCTCTCCTAACCCATACGAGGAGTGAAGGAAGGCTTCTAACAGCAACAAGACACACACACAACACACACACACACACACACACACACACACACACACACACACACACACACACACACACACACACACACACACACACACCACACACACACACACACACACACACACACACACACACACACACACACACACACCACACACACACAACACACACACACACACACACACACCCTCGGTTTTCACACGGCAGTGCACATAACGTGTTCCCGTCTGCACAAATTAACCATCATGGCTTGCTCTAATGCCAACTCCAGCCTTACATAGTCCAACAGACCCTGCACGGCGTTCTAGTTCTTCTATAAAAACCAACAGTGAGTTAAATACCGAATAAAAACACACCGCATTGATCGTGACCGAGTTCTAATCTCACCAAAAAAACAAGCATAAATACATATTTTCGGAGTATTCTGCCTCTGTTCTTCTTACAAAGGGACTTAAATATTACATATACGCGTCATTATCTATTATTTAACTGTGTTGCAGTTAAACTATGCTTTGATTGAAATGTTTTTTTGGCATGAAAAAGCCCAAATAAGGATAGTTGTTCAAACCCTTATTGCACTGAGTACTTCTCATGCACTGGTCTCATTGTCACACTGCATGTATGTCAGGAAAATGCCGTGATGGAAAAGGTGTGAGAGCGTTGCACAGAAACACTTCCGAGGTATCGTGTTCCCTGCGCCGTTTGAGTGCAAAGATCATTAACAACGTGTGTCGCGACAATTGTCTCCTTTATACCGGCACGTAATGGCTGCGGCTTTATTTAACGCTGAGGTAAATGATCCAAAGCAGAATGACTCTCTTTCTTGCAATTAATGTGATATATTGTGTCGTTTTTATTAACACCATCTCTTCCACAATGTGTCATTTCAATAGTTGGGCCATATAAAAGCAGCACTGTCTTCCAGATAAAAAGAAAACCCCAGGCGCAGTATTTGTGAGAGAGCTTTGTCCATACTGTTCACATGGGGGACTTCCTACCCTGGCTTCTGAAGCGCTTTGATGTCGTGGCAGTAGTAATAGTAGCTGTGATTCATCTCGAGTGTAAAGCCGTGCTGTTTTTTATCTAATTGCTCCATCTGGAATTGATGACAATATATCTCAGCGGGTGCACGAAACACATCTGCAGATTTGGGAGCCAGTCATGGAAGAAGTAGATCTAGATAGTGCAATTAGAAATATTAAATTGTAAAAAAAACCTCCATTACAAGTATAGTCCAGGATTCATAGTCTGATTAATGTTTGAGTACAAAACTATTGTATTTAAATACACTTAAGTAACAAAAATAAGAGCATTTGTTATGCATTATGACTCATTACAGCGTCATCTATACTACTGGAATATGACTATTGATGCTTTATGTTCATCAATGCTTGTAAATGTGAAGCTAATTTGAATGACTATACTGCTGCTGGATGTCCTACCCTATAATAACGTCACTGTTGATTTACATTCTGTGTTAGCTCAAAACTAAATCTGTGAAGTAACTAAAGCTGTCAGATAAATGTGGTGGAGTCCTAAGTACAATATTAGCTTCCAAAATGTAGTGGAGTAGAAGTATTAAGAAGCATAACATGGAAAATACTTAAGTAAATGTAAGTACAGTCCTTGAGTAAGTGTGGAGGAAACTGGAGCTGGACTCACTGCAGATGAAGAAGTAGGCGGCGGTGCCGGTGAGGAGAAGGGGGCTCCGGGCTAGAGAGCTGACCAGCCCACAGATCGCCCCGAACAGCAGCAGCACCAGGCTGATGGGGAGCACCACCACGATGGCACCGTGCATACCTGCAGACACACACGTGCACACAACAGGTGTATAATCAAGCATGTGTTGAATTATGCATGTGTGGACAATGCAAGATCCTTATCGGTGATTATTTGAACCACAGGGTTTTATCCAAGATGGAGGCGGTTTGAAGAATTTTGGAAACACACTTTAACTTTTGATATGTTCTACGGGGCCCTAACTAAGTACATATTGCATGCATACGACTGGGACATACAAGTCATCCAATGCACCTTAAAGTTAGATTGTGTTGCTCATATATCAGCTGTGCAAAGGGCTGTGTGTCCGAACAGCCAACATATTAGGACATAATACTTGAGGTGATTATTGGATCCAAGAGATATTGTTGCATTCAAGAAAACATGACAGGATTTCAAATTGGATAGAAGTACAGTACAAGTAGCCTACATACCATGCATCTCTGCCATGTGTTTTTCATTCATTCTTCATTTCAATCTCACTGTGAATGACTTATTAGTGTTTCAATAAGACATTATTCAGATGAAGGACACTCACTCAGCATGTGCAGCTCAGTCTCAGAGTATCTGGACTCGTCAGCTGTGAAAGAGTCAATGGAGTCTACGTTCTTCTCACCTGTAGTCACAATACAAAAGCACCACAGTCATATACATATTGTCCAATTATTTACTCCATCACTAGAAAGCCTGAAACAAATACATTAGAGTCCAACAGAGATAATGAAAATGGTTGTCATTCGATTCTATTTCACCCCCACTCATGCTCCCCAATATAGCAGCACTAATGTCAATAACAAAGAGAGAGTTATTACCTTCGTTGATGCTCCACAGTCCCGAGTGGGAACTCATGTCCTCAAAGTCACTCACATTCATGGGATTCATCTCTATGATGTACCAGTACTGCGTTCCGAGGGAAGTGGCCAGGAAAGCGAAGCTCAGCAGTCCGCAGATCCCGGCTGTGATCACCAGAAAGCCGAGAGTCACCTTCATCCTCCCGCAGGTGAGGATCACTTCACGCGTAAAACGGTTACGGGATTAACTCGCGCGTAACGCAGATGTTCTTTCAGTGTTGATCCAATCTTTGAATCGTCGAAGCGCAATACATCCCCATAATTTAAAAGGTTATCCAAAATGTGTTCTGTCCGGGATAGATCTGCAGGACGGAGATGAACTAACCCCGGACTGAATGATGAAGTGAGAGAGATGCGCGAACAGCGTCTTCTTCTCTGGGAGGGACTTGATTTATCCGGAGGCGCACACGTTTACGCAAGACAATCACAAGGGAATATGTGAGACATTAGTCAGCAGGAAAAAGCTATTCCGTTACACTTACTTATTAGTAACCTAGTCTATGACAATATCATAGTAGTGTAACCTTATGTTCCTATGCTTTCCAATCATGTAATTATAAAGGAAACGTATTTGAAAAAACGTATATTGGCTTGTTAAACGGCATCACTGGACAAATCAAATTCAATGTCATATTTTAACAGTAAATATTACTTAAAATAAAGCCAGACCTTTTTGTTGAGTGTATAGCTTTTCCTCTTGCCAGTGTCACACATGCTCAGACGCACCTATAGGCTCATTTCAGTATTTAACATCAGAATCAAGTTTTTGTGAAAACTTAATTGAACCAGGAATAACCCCCAATGAGATAATACATACATCAGGGTTCATACACTTTGTGAATGACCTTTACCTAATTTTCCATGACCAAAGGCTACCACTGAAAATGGTTTATTTTAACATGGAACAGGAAAATAAGGTCTGGATATGAAACATGTCGTGACTATCTAAAACAAATCCAATAGTAGGCTTACTAGCTTCAACGCGCTAAAGCAACTAAAATCTCTCACCAGCAAAATACCTTGACAGTTAAATGCCATTTTATGTTTCATTATTATACGATACAGTATTTATTATCATTGTAGTATTACTATTTCGTCGATTAGATAAAATATAAATTATATTTGATGCAACTTTAGTTACATTTCAATGACTTTTCCAAAACTTTGGGAAAAATATTGTTTTCCAGAACTTTTCCAGGGTCTGGAATTAGCTTTTTGAATTTCCATGACTTTTCCAGGTTTGTAATGACCATAAGAACCCTGATACATAAATGAAGGTAGAAAGAACATGTTTATTGATTAAAAACGACTAAAAAAAAGACTACATAACATATGACAGTTACAAAGAAGACATAAAGGAATCTCGGATATCAATCAAGTCAGTCAGCCAGCTACAACTAATCTTCTCATTCATCTGCATCCGTCATCGTGTCACTCATCCACTATGGCCGTCTTAATGATATCTGCTCGTCTCTGTTTGGATGCATTTTCAAACTTGGTGATGTCGTTACAGGATTTTATCTTTGAGGGAAGGAAGGAAATACAATTTGGATAAGTAATTGTGTGCAGTTTTTAAAATGCGTAACAAAAAGTAAGGATTAAAGAAAAACAGATCGGAGAAGTACGTTGGCAGTAACATAAAACGTACAATCTGGAACTTGTGCCTCTCTCTCTGTAGTTTGAAGAATTCCTCCACGTTCAGCTCTTCTACTTTCTTCTTCAAGGCGATGAACTGGCAGGCTGCCGAATGAGATTTGTGCTCCTTTCTGGCAACAAAAACAAAAGAGTGATGAGTTAGACTAATATTTCATCCATGGTTCTTCTCTGAGCAGTACGTTTAGTAATGTGATCATCGTACTCTGGGTCATCGTCTGGCTCCCAGCCCTCCAGCTCTTTGAGGCAGAAGAAACACATGGCGATGTCCGGGCAGTTATCTGAAGGAGTGTGTATGAAGCCAGCTTTGGCCATCTGGGGAAACAATGGAAGAGACAGACCACATTCAGGGTATGTGCAGGAATCCTGAAGTCAGATGTCAGACCTTCTTTAAGACCCTTTCCACACATTTTAAGACCTCATCGTCACTTGGAGTTCTAACCGGTTACCTTGGCGACACACTTTACCTCACATTGACTATATACAGTATTTATTGTCCTTCCTCCTTATCTTCCAACCATTTGGAGGCAAACTTGCATTTCCCCATAACGATGTTGCTTAGCAACCGGCGTAAACAGACCTTCGCGCGCTATCAAGCAGTGAGCGTGCGATGTCCTGTTCAGATGACGGGATGCCATAAATAAACTACACAGAATCACACTACACACCTCTCAATGATTACATTCAGACAGACTGTAGAATACAACCTCTTTGGACCATTTATATACTTATTGAAAACAAGCTACAAAATGTAATACCTTGGAAAATGCGTTTAATACTTTTTAATAGCCTTCATTTTCACTAAATTGATTTATCAACGTTTAATACTTTGTAAGACCCCGCGGACCCCCTGACATTATAATAAAGGAAAAGCTGTATTTAATGCTGAAATGACGAGTTGATTGCAAAAATAATGGTACTTTTAAAGTAACCATTTAACCTTACTTTAACTCTGATGTTTTTTACTTGCATTTAATAGACTCAATGATTGAAAATATGAGCTATTAATCCACCATTAAATGAATGGTTCGCTAAAGTATTACAAATGTTAGTTGTTGGTTCCAAATGTTTAAATGCAAGGGTTTGTGGCTCTTTGCAGTTGTATACCAATGTAAATGTAGTATATTTGGGTTTAGAAAAGAAACAAACAAGCAAGCTGTGTGAGGATGTCACAAAGGTCCCTGGGAATGGAATCCATTCCTTGAAAACACAACCAGGAAATGACACAATGAAAATAATATTGAGCTGCAGCCCTAGTTAGCTAGGCTATATTAACTCAAATCAGTGGCATCTAGCCAAATGATGTGCCTGCGTTTCAGGGTAAACAGGTATTAAAATCAAATCATGCTTAATTTAACACTTTTCATAGAAAAAGGTAACTCAGAATGCTTCACAAACCAAACACATAGACCATTTACTTCTATGCTTAAATTAGTACTTAGAAAATAAACTATCCCCAAATTATTGCGACGTTTATTTTGAGCAACAACCACTTGTTTTCCATTTGGCACATTACAGATCTATCCTACATACGTTAAACCTTTGCTTATGCTATGCAAAGGTTTATGCTATTGCAAAACGTTGTGTTAACTCTTAACGTAGCATTACCTTTATAGAACCTTTCTAAGTATTGACAATGCCAACGTTGCTCTAAATTAAAGCAAAAGTCAAGAGGGATTATTTATTGTCGGTGAACCTGCAGGTCGATTAAACCCAGGTTATTTAATGTCTTTATTAACATGTGTTTAACTTTAGCAACAGCTAGTTGTTGTTGTGTTAGCTGTTAGCATTGTTAGCAGGATCAACCGTTTTTACTCACGTTCTCCGGCGTACACGAACAGTTTTCTTCAAACGGCCACCCCTCGAAAGTTTTCAGTCTGTTCTCATAAAAGAACATTTCGATGGAGTCTTCGCTAAACGGGTCCATTGTATAGTTAAAATAGACGTAAACAACTTTTGTTTCAACCAGAATGTTTCCAACAGCTAAAGCCACAGAGCGGAGGGTGATTTCAAATTTTGGCGAAATTCACTTCGACTGTTTTGATTGGTGGATTTCTTCTTCGTGGATCAACGCGAAAATAAATACACAGGTCCGCCACCCGGTGGTCAGTGTGAAGCATTTACCGTAAACTTTTACTGGAGCTGAACTTTAACAAAAAATAACTTTAAACATTACTTTTAAATACATATATTTTGGAAGACATTTCTCCCACCTTCCATACATTCATAAATACATCCTACATCATCTTCACTTGTATTATGAGAAACAATTGGATTACTTTTATGTTCAGGGTCTTTGTATACTTTGTTAGAAAAAGTGGTGGGGACAATTTCTCCAGATTAAATTCAGCAAAGCAGAAGACAAACGATGTCCCTCCCCTAAGTGTTGAATCCCGAGCACCTTCATGAAAAACCAATGAATAGACCTCTGGACCACCAATGAACTATAAGTGTTATTGTGATGTGATTGAGTGAATTTGTACCTTCATGCACACAACGAGCACACGTGTATGGAGGACAGAACATGACATAAGAAAAACAATTAATAAATGCATACATACAGGAAGAAATACAGGAATACAAAAATAAATCAATAAATATGGAAAGAAATGTATAAATAAAATAATAAAAGTTGAGAATAAAACAGAACACACATTTCACTTATATGTATATTTTGATTAATGTATGTGTC
This sequence comes from Pseudochaenichthys georgianus, assembly GCF_902827115.2. Lineage (NCBI taxonomy): Eukaryota > Metazoa > Chordata > Actinopteri > Perciformes > Channichthyidae > Pseudochaenichthys > Pseudochaenichthys georgianus. The sequence goes on along the minus strand of NC_047521.1, from coordinate 23,790,263 downwards.
TGTGCATGTTTCACACACTGTTGTTTTGCTTGGCAGCCATTCTGTTGATACGACAACACGACATTGTTGTTTTTTTGTCGTCTTCATATCAAATGACTTATAGAATTGGCTTAAAAAACGTCATTATTTTTTATGTATTTTTGTTAGCATTTTACAGGTCGGATTTGTTTTTATATTCAGCGCCTATTCTGAATAAGCCTGAGAGTCTGGTAAAAAAAGAAACATTAAAAAAAAGAAACTTCACATTTTTCATGGGTAATGTAGTTCTTTGCTCTCATTGGTCCAAAACGCGACGCGCGGAATTCCGTGAGGGGCTTCCCTTCTGATCAACAACCGGTTCAGGACTGGAGTACCTTGTCCATTTTGCCACAATTTTACCCTTTATCATCACTCACTAAATTAACAGTGTCAACAGTACCTAGCGTTACAAATGCGGACTACAGTTTCTTCTTCTTCGGTGGTGTGACCATGGACGGACGGTGTGCTGTGGAGACTTGTGCAGAGTTTGGCTTTGCAGAAACCTCGTGCACACCCAGGATCAGGTGTGGTTTTGGGACAGATGTGCTCCTCTGCACTGGAAGCGACGAGGCTTATGTTTTCAGCCCCCAGGAGAGGAAACTCAAGGTAAATAACTCATGTGCTTTCAGTGGTGGACAAAGTAGCAATGTCTCAGTGTAGAAATACTCTTCTACAAGTACATTAAAAATGTCTTGAGTAAAAGAATAAGCGTCAAAATGTGCCTGACGTACAAAAGTACTCATTCTGCACACTGTCCCATTAAAACATTTTATAATATTGTATATTTATTTATTGATGCATTAACGTGTTCATCAATGTGTGAAGCTGGTAAAGAATTAGCTTTTTTTGTACCTTCATATTAGCTTGTGAATTTCCTTGATGGATCAACGCTATTTTAAACCTTTAAAAGTACATAATACATTATTTTTTCGTTATGAATTGGACTATTAATCAGAATATGATTCTGCAAAGTTATCAGACAAATGTGGGTGAGTAAAAACAACAGTATTTGTCTCTGATGTGTAGTGAAGAAGCAGAAAATGGATATATCCACTCAAGTACAGTACTAAATAACTGTCCACCACCATATGCTTTACACTGACAGGTGTACTTGCACATCTAGATATCTAAAGATAACTTTATGTGTTTGATTCTCTTATGATGTGTTTTTTCAGACTGTCCTCCAGTGTCCTGGTCCTGTGAGTGACCTGGCTGTGAGTCATGATAAGCAGCGCCTCTATGTAGCCTGTAGGAGCGGAGTCTATTGTGTCGGTTCACAACTTCTGCTATCCAGGTATGGACCCACACAAAGGTGCTCCAATGTTACTGCAGCACAATAGTATGTTCAGGGCTTTTAAGTGGCCTTCCCTCAGACAAAGTTAGGATAACCCCCAAATCAAATGGCCTCATGTTTATTTCATTGATCCCATAGAGACCCAATAGTCGACCCAAGATAGCCTAAGGTTTTTTTTCAATATTAGATTTCATTTAGCTGATGCTTTTATCCAAAACAACGTACACAAAGGGTAGTAAACCATCAGGATACACACTACCAAGAATACTCTTCAATTAAGCCAAACCTTTAAAAGTCTTGCATATAAATATTTTGTTTTTGTTGCATTGTTTGGGCCACCTATCACTTCAGACTACACAAAATAAATAAAAATGTCGCTCATAAGGCATTTAATAGCTTCTCACTCTGGGAAAGTTAGAGAACAGTGCATCTCCATAAACCTCAGTATCTTTTAAATATGTCTTTAATTAAATCTCACACATTCGGGCTACTTTATGTGATCTTCTTTTGATAATTCATTTAAATTAATATTGTTTCACTCAGCCCCCTATCAAATAATGTCCAGCCCCCCTCTGGGAAAGGTCTGCTTCACAGATAATCCATATGTTCGATATCGTGTTCAATTCAATCCTGTCGTGCCCCCCCCCCCCCAGGGTTAAAGGCTCCCCAGCTGATGCTTCCTCTGGTCCACCTGAGCTGACAATCTCCTCCGAGTCTCTGGTCGTTGCCGAAGAAGGAGTGTTATCGCTGCTCCTCGTCGGCTCCGTGCTCGTGACTCTTTCCCAAAGAGACGCGTCCTGGATGTTGACTCTGTACAAATCGTCAAACTACGAGAAGCTCTGCTCTTTCAGTCAGGTCTCAGGAGATGTAAACACTGAGGAAAAAACAGAAATAAGAAGAAGTCCGGTGCTGATTTGTGTTCATTCAAGGGAAGCAACACCATCGCCCTCCTCCTCTAATTCCTCATCAGATGAAGCTCCAGCTCCGGGCCATTTTCACCTCGATTCAGTCCTCTTCAAACTTCTTTTTGGGGTCGATGTCGCCCTCGCCAAATCCCCCGTTATCCTGTGTGGCCTTCCAGACGGGTGCGTGTGTTTCGTCCCTCTGCGTCTCCCAGGATCGAGGCTCCGAGTCCTGCACAGCCTGGAGCAGCCCGTGGTATTTGTCGGATCATCGGGTGCAGGACGGTGTTTGGTGGCAGTGGGTGAACTGGGGAGGGTGGTGCTGATGAAAGCCGACAAAGGAGGGTCAGCAGAGGGGAGAGGGAGCGTTTTTATTGAGGGGTGTGTCCCGGGGCCTGTGGTGTGTGGCTGTGTGGATAAAAACACTGTTTACTACAGCACGGGGTCAGACCTGCTGCTGCTGGATCTATCAGAGGGGACATCTGGAGAGGAAGGCCAAGGAAAGGACGAGGAAACACGCAGAAAGATGGACGCTGCCCTCCAAAGCCCCACCAGTTTGAATGTGTGTCGAGTCGTCGCGTTGGCCCCGCCGACATGCAACACTGCAGGTAAACAGGCCTTTCATTAATGTCTCTCAGTCTAAATGAAAATTGCGTGTTCCGCATTAGATATTTTATAGTTTCGTTAGGTGTCCCATTTTGAACTGAGGCAGCTGCTCAATAACCTTTTTGACGGTAAAACAAAATCACAAAACTCCCAGCATCTTTTCACAGAGAGGTGACTTGACATAATTCATGAGAAAAGAATGGCGACATAAGGTTCACACCGTTTGATTTGCGGTCTCTGCATGAGAGTTGACTTTCCATACAGAACATTCTTGAATTAAAGGGGAAACATTAAGGCTTTGAAGGTGTTTGGAAATAGACATTCATGTTTGAAATGTAAGTACTTTGAATTCTGCCATCACTGTTACAGCACAGTTGAGAAGTCTTCACACATTCAAGGCTTCTCATTGTAAAAATGCTCAGTGTTGTAAAAGAAATAACCTTGATCTGTGTCTCATACTTTGTCTCTGCCATTCATAAAAGACCTTGGATGTATTGTTTAAGAAGCTGTAGGAACCCTTCACACAGTAGTAAAAGTAAAGTAGCGATAATGTCTTAAACCAGAAAATGTATCTTTACACTGCATGAAGTCCTCAGTCAGCAGACATGAACCCTTCTTTCCATTCAACCTGTGTCTCTATCCTGACTACGTTTGCCTTATAGCTCCAGGTGTAGTGGAGCTGCTGGGTCTGTCTGTCAGAGGGCAGCTGCAGAGGATCCGTCTCCCTGTGAGGACAGAGGACAGCAGATTGTCCTCGGGGTCAGACTCTCAGGTCGGCCGCAGCGTCAGGGACCTGCTGTCCTCCATCGGGGACGTCTGCGAAAGGTGAACCCAACACAATAAACATTTATAGTAGTCATGACATGTAACATTTCTGCATTCAAATGTCTAAGAACTACTTTGTTTGTTTGTATTTAATTGAGTTGTGTACGTACATTATACCGAAACCATAGAAATCCACATTTCCATGTTTCATTTGCTCTCCGGTGATAGCAACATATCCATTATGTCAATGTTCTGATTGTATGCCAGAAACTGTCATAATTGCACTTTTTAAATTTCGGTCGTTCTCTATTTTCTATTTTAGGCAAGGGTCAGATTTAAGCCATCAAACTTCTGGCTATTGAGTCAGAAAAACATAAACTGAAGCGTGAATGTGCTTTATTCACGACGAAGAGAGCTTTGTGGATAGTTAGTGAATTGTGGAAATGGTGGCGATGACAACCATGATCCCACTACTTCACAACACATCCGAACTCTGCCTATTGTTATGGTTTTGGTTGAGAAACCCCTTGTGGCAAATAAATGACTTTGTGCCTTTTTAATATTATCTTTCTGTTCATGTAAATGTCATTTCCTTCCTCTCCTTTAGAGCATCTGTGCTGAAAACATCCATCAAATCCAAAAACCAGATTCTCCAGCGCCTGAATCAAGTGCTCAACATCAGCTTCCTGTTGATGGCCGGTGCAAACGGTGCAGAGCATCCTCCCCTCCAGGAGAATCCAATCCGATGCCGAGCTTCGACCAGTTGGAGCAGACTGCTTCAGGAAGACTCCCTGACCCTCACATGTGTCCTGGATAACTCCAGTGCTTATGTTCTGGAGCGAGGCTGGACATTAAGCATCACTGTGTTCCCTCTGTGTCCTCCTCCCAGTGCAGGAGGAGAAAACCTCTCCACGAACGTTTCATTCCCGTTCCAAAGCCTCCATCCAGGCGAGACGTTAGACGTGTCTTTGCCTCTAGCGGCTGCAGGCGGATCATCCTTCCCCGTGACAGTGAGCTGCTCCCTCCTCTTCTCCCTCACCAGCCTCCTGGGGGAGGAAGCTGCAAACCTTCCCGCTCTGCAGAGCAGCTGCATCAGTTTGCCCCTGAACACCCTGACAGTGGATTGGCTGCACGCCCTGCAGGTGAGCAGCTCTCAAGCCGCCCAGGAAAAGATCACGCCTCATGCGACAGATGCCATTGAAGCTTTTCTAAGGTCACATCGAATAAGGTGCGGTGGAAACGCAGAGGGAGGAGGTGGAGGTGGTTTAAAGTATTCAGCAAGTGTACGGGTGTCTGCAGAGTTACTAAGGGACACGCTTATGGTGGGAAAAAGCTCAGATTCAGACCCTGCAAAGACGGCTCCTGAGAGTGTGTGCCTGTCCCTGCTGGAGTGGCTGCTGTCTGAAGGTCCTGGAGGAGTGACGACGGGACAAAAGGGAGACCACATCGCATTGAGGGGACCAGTGGTGCATGCACGAAGTCCAAACAGACATGCTGTCAAACTGACTGCCAAAGAGGTAAAGAACAATCTGATGATATATTCACAAAGGTACATTGTGTGTATTTATGATCCAACGGTGCTTTGTTCCCCAGGTGGATGTAGGGGTGGAGGAGTCCCTGCACACGGTGCAGGTTCAGGTTCACAGCTCGTCTATAGCAGCGGTGTGTGGACTGCACCACGCTGTGCTGCGGCGAGTACAGGTACACACACACACACACACACACACACACACACACACACACACACACACACACACACACACACACACACACACACACACACACACACACACACACACACACACACACACACACACACACACACACACACACACACACACACACACACACTTCTTTCCAGAGTTTTCTTTTGTCTGACGTTTGCAGACACTTTAATGTTAAGGTTTTATGTGCACCCACTATTTATTGTAGACGGGTGCGTAGGAGTCTTGAGACGCTTCACCAGATGAAGGTCTTGGGGCTAAAAACTCTGAGTCAGCACATATTTTTTATTGCAAGTAAACAACAGTGTGCAGGAATGTTCCCTTCGCTACACATCTATCTAAATCATTTTCACATCTACACATTTGACTTATCGCTACATTTTAACTTGCACCATTTTGTCATTGGCACTATTTTATGTATTTTTGAATCTGAGAGTGAGCAAACATGTTAGTTTGGGCGTTGCAAATTTGGATATTATGATGGAGGGACATTAGTCATTCCCTTACACAGTCACGACGTATATTATAACAATATTAATCATAACTTTGTTGTTCCTTCACACAGACTCTGCTGCAGAGAGCTCCAGAGAGAGCCGCGTCCACAAAGAGGGTCCAGAGTTTGGGGTTAAGAGAGGCGCTGCAGCGGGCCGAGGTACCTCACGTTCTCCCTTACAGCTACATTCTCTACAGTTCAGTCAGACAACTCACGTGTTCTAATATGTTTATTAGAAGCAGCATATAGTTTGAGTTTGGCGTCTAGGCTCGGGCCTCATCACTCCACAGATTTACAAAGAACATGAGTGATGATTATATAACTATCCCCCGAGCCTACAGGTGGAAGCTGGGGTGGGAGCTGGGGTGGAAGTTGAGGTGGGAGCTGGGGTGGGAGCTGGGGTGGAAGCTGGGGTGGAAGCTGGGGTGGGAGCTGGGATGGGAGCTGGGGTGGGAGCTGGGGTGGAAGCTGGGGTGGGAGCTGAGGTGGGAGCTGGGGTGGAAGCTGGGGTGGAAGCTGGGGTGGGAGCTGGGATGGGAGCTGGGGTGGAAGCTGGGGTGGAAGATGGGGTGGAAGCTGGGGTGGTGGTGGGAGCTGGGGTGGAAGCTGGGGTGGGAGCTGGGGTGGAAGCTGGGGTGGAAGCTGGGGTGGAAGCTGGGGTGGTGGTGGGAGCTGGGGTGGTGGGGGGTCAGGCAAGCAGCAGCAACATGAAACACAGCAGCAGGAACATGAACAGAGCAATAGCAAGTGAACACAGCAGCAGCAGCAGCAGCAGCAGCAGCAGCAGCAGCAGCAGCAGCAGCAGCAGCAGCAGCAGCAGCAGCAGCAGCAGAGGCAGGAAGACCTGGCAGTTTAGGAGAATGTGTTTGGGTGGTTGTCAGAGGGACGAGGTGCGCCTCCTGTTAATGCATCATTGGTGCTCGGGTTGACTGCCTGAACTAGCTCGCAGGCTTCGCCCCATTTGTGTTTAAGTCCAAAGTATCTTGTTGTTTTGAAACCTTCCTTTGTCCCCCTCCTCTCCTCCCAGCACCTGTTGCAGCAGATCCAGCAAAGTCGAGTGTCAGGGGTCTTCAGTGGGGGGGCGTCCACGGAGCAGATGAGCCGCACGCTTCTCGACGTTTACCGAGAACTCAGAGAAAACCCTCTCCTCATAATCTAACACCTCCTGCCTCGGCCCTGTCCGGTGCTCCGTAACCCGTCTTTGCAGCAGATGCGTGAAGAACAATTATCATGAATGTCATTGCTATTGTAAATGCGCTTTGGCATCAATATCAATTCTGTTTCCGTTTAATATTCTACACAAAGAAAGATTTATGACTCATAATTTCCAACCGGTGTTTTACTATAGATTCCCTACAGCTTTAAAAAAATAAAAGATAAACCTCGTGTTTTTTATATATCGTTCATCGCGTTACCGATATTTTCTGATGAATGGATATACAAATGTCTCTCTTTGGTATTTCAACAAAAGGAAAACATTTTTTTTTTTAAGCGAGCTTTATCAAATGTGCAGATTTCTGTTCCAAAATTTTTTGCAAATGCCTTTTTTGCATATTAAATACAACATCTCAGGAAACTTGTAATACAAAAAAATATAGTTTTAATGTAGGTAAGGAACTGGGGAAGTTGAATTGAGATTTATATTAGTTAACGTTTTAACCTCCACTCACCTGCAGTGCCTTTCTTCAAGGAGAGACATTCAACATGTTCCTTTAACACGGCACCAATGCGCTTTGATGGAATAAAAGCAAGAGCGAGACCCATTTTTTATAGACATCATAACTATTCTAGGGATTGAACCTGAAGTGTTCTTGTGATGGAAAACCTCCATTAAAACTCAGGAGTGTCTGTGCAATTAAACCAGAGAGTGAAAGCTTGAGGCGAGGATCCTCACATCACCTATAGAAAGATCTTCAGTAATGAATCTGACCTTGACATGCAACATTACTGTTTTAAAGGACATTTTATTTTGTTAAAATCTCTTAATGTAAAGCAACTAGTAGGGCTGGGAATTGCCTAATAAGGGACTTCAAGTTCTACGTCCTGATAAGAAATGTGACATTACTAAAACAAAACCTAACCCGCCTTACAGGTGTACTTTCAGTAAATGTAGATAAATGAGACGGAGATAAATGCAAAAAATCCACGCCCTTTTGTCGCAGCCTCAGACAACAATGCTATTGACTATTGATAAGTATGTTTGTCTCAAATTACACATTTATTTAAGTTCTTAAAGGTGGGGTAGGTAAGTTTCAGAAACCGGCTCGAGATACACTTTGTTATATTCCATGGAATGCTCTTAACATCCCGATAGCAATGAATGTCTTTGTGCTTTGACAAAAAATCCATAACAAAATGTCATCTGTAGAAGCCGTAATACTGGCCTACCTGCCCGTCAGCCTTCCATCGGGGCACAAATTTACCTCGTGCCCTCATTGGTCATGTGCGCGTTCGTATGTGTTGGAGGAGGGGCTCTAAGGAAGTGGCAGATTTTCTCCGGTTGTGTATTTTCAAATTCTAGCGATCTCGAGCCGGTTTCTCAAACTTACCTACCCCACCTTTAAGCTTGATGGTGTCTTGCATATCTGTTTTTTACGGTGGCCGACAGGGGAAAACATGCCGAAAAAGTTACATTAGGAAAACCTCACTGCAGTTTCAAAAGCGATGCAAATGTGAAAAACGCTGTGTGCATCACTTTTCATTGTCCTGGTTTCCGTTGTGTTTTAAAGTTCTTGCAGTGCTTTTAGTAATGCGTTTGTCCCTTTCGGCCTCCATAGTTCTACCACTGTGCTGTCAATGATATCACACCTGTAAGGAGGGAGAACGTTTGGGAACATAAAGACAAGGAGAAAGAAGGTTTTGGTTTTACATCTTCAGGGGCTGAAGGACATTGAGAACGTCTACTTGTCTTTATTGAAAGGAGGATTTTATTTCTAAAGATGGAGATGTTAGATTGGACAATAAATAGATCTTGCATCGCATGCTCTTTGGAAAAAATCTTAAGGAACAACACAAAAACTCTAAAGTTCATTCACACTCATGCTGCTGTTTGATCCAAAGCATTGTTCACGTCATCGGGACTTCTCTTGGTTCTCGTTCTCACACTCTCCTGTGGTGTGAGGCTGTGACTTCTTTGTAACGGGTAGCTGGAAAATGTGCGATGAATTCAGTACAAGTTGCAGCTCGTCTCTGGTGCGTAAATGTCTTCCACCTTAAAGTGTCACAGACCTTTAGACTCTTGACGTCACGCTGATGATGTAATGTTTTAATACTCCCACAGGGCCGAGCTGCTCAGGCTGAGTCCGTCTCCCTTCAGCGTTCCTCCCTGGTCTCCTCGCAGGTATTTTCTGTTCTTCCCCCGGATGGCGAGGCGGCCGTGCTCCAGCAGCTCCACCGTGAAATCCTCAGGAACTTCCCCGTCTGAACACACCAGCCCGGAGCTGTTCACGTACCAGAACCGACCGTCCACTCCTGCAGGTTTGACCACAAGAGCCATGAGAGTGGAGCAACAGAATCAGCCTGTCTTTATCTTATTCAATTTGACATGTGCATAGTTAACTTGTTTCTCCATTTACTTGCACATTGGGTGACTTGCACCATTGTCTTACACTATTTTATTTCTATTTTCCCCTTCATGTCTAGTACTGTACTTCTTCCTTTACTACTTCCTTTTTTGTAGGAGACTTGGATGTAAGACTTTCATTGCCAAAACTAGGCTATAGTAGCTATTATGCATTTGAAAATAAAGCCATTGAATCTTTGAGAAACACCTTATTTACATCAGGGGGAAAGCTGGATTTTGTATCAGTTGCCCTGTTTTAGAATATGTACATTGCATTACCATAACATTACATATGTAAAAATGCTTAAAAAACAGATTAAAGCTCTTAATATACAGTCTATGATCAAAGGTTCCAGTTAACACAGGGTGGGTTATTGAAATGATCATTTTGCAGGTCCTTTAATCCTCAATTTGAGTGTGTGCCCCTGACCTCTGATGTGGTACGCCCCGTTGCTGAACTGCAGGCTGAAGATGTCGTAGATGGACCGGCTGCCGTCCAGCAGGTTGGAGTTCTTGTGGTGACAGATGAAGCCGTTCTCTCCTCTCAGGATCAGCATCGGCCTGTTAATTAGTTTCAACGTCAGCTGCTCGTCCTCGCCTGTCAGAAGATGAGAGGAATGTAATGAGTAAACTAAATATCGCAAACTTATTTTTTCGTTGTTTAATTCTGTACATATTCCACAAAGTCTGGAGATTACTGATGCCAAAACATCCCCCTTAGGAAAGTACCATTTAAAAGTTACTTATTTTTCCGGGGCAGCAGTTAAAAATCCAACTCAATCAACAGATCAGATACATTTTTTATGGCACAGAATACACAGTTATTCTCACGATGTCTTAATTTTCACAAGACAACTTACAAATGTTCTTATTCCAACATCATGTTCACATCAGAGCAGCCAGAGAGAGGAGGTACATTAGTGAAAAGTTGTAATGTTTATTAAAAACGTCTCTCACCGATGGAGTCACTGACAGCCAGCAGCTGGCCGTTCTTCTTGGTGCAGATGTATTTCCCATTGTTAGCTTTTAGTGCCACCTTGTGGCCGAGCCACTCCACTGAAAACATGCTGGTAGCTGACCTGCACATCATAGGACATTTTTGTAAAGCTTTAATAGAAAATAATTTTGGTTTGTAAAAAAAAGTGTAAAGCAACTAGTAAGTTTAAAGAAAAAACTACATCAGTGGTCGGTTTTCAACATTTCCACACAAAACAACTCACTAAAACGGCGAAGGTCTTTTATATTTAATTCAGATTATTTAAAGAAAATATTTCCTTTTTTTAAATTATTCTATATTTATGTTATTTTTACAAATTTTTATATAATATTTTCACGTTTATTATATTTTTCCTCTACTCTATATTTTAGTTTTCTTGATTTTAAATGTTTATTTTTGACTTTGAATTAGGGTTATGGGTTTGTTTATGTTCTGCACCAACACACAAAGCAGTCACTCACACTTCAGTGGCTGAGCTCTGGATGCCTCCGTGGGCCACCAGGTCCCAGTAGTTCCCTTGGCTGGTGCGGAACGTGCACTTCCTGGTTTCTTTGTCGATCTCCATCTGAAACGTCTCCATGTCCGTCTCGTCCTCCTGATTGGCTGCAAGGCTTACTCCTGAGAGGGGCAGAGGAAGAAAGGAAGTCTGGAGCAATCCATCATAGCTGCTCACAATTGTTTGCTCAATTGTTTTGCCATGTTGTATTCCTATATGTGGATTTACTGTTGTGATAGGGGAGGCGTGTGGCGCAGTGGACTAGTACGTTGGTGTTCGGATCAGGGGAGCACAGGTTCAAACCCCACTGCAGTCAGCATGTCGTTGTGTCCCTGGGCAGTATTGAGTCGCTTTGGATAAAAGCGTCTAACAAGTAACATGTGATAATCCACAGAAAAGGTTGTTCACTCATAGATGCATGCTTTCCCTGCGCGGTGATACAGTTCACGGTGTAGTTCGGTGGAAAGAAAATAGATATGAAACTGCTCACAACTACATATATATTTGTCCTGAGTAATGTCATGTTTTAAATACATTGATTGCTGTTAAATTGGTCAAGTTGTATGCCATATAGTTTTGTTATTTTGAAGAGAAGGCAAACATCTGTATGGCCTTTATCTCCTACACTCTGCAACTAACACCAACACAATGTGAATTTAAAATTACCCAATAGGTTTTGATTTCGGGGTACTGTCTCTTTAAGGCATAGTATGTGTGTTCACAAACGTTTTTCTTTTTGTTCTGAATAGGTGTTATTGTGTGCATGAAATGAACAAATTCCTCAAAAAATCTCCTCTTTTTCTTTCTTTGTGAACTCTCAGTGGCAAGCCGAAAGCCAACAAAGTCATTTTGGGAAAACAGCGACATAGCGGCTTGCTAATCAGGCTGCATTGTTATGTTGAGTTTGGCCCAGCATGAGACAGTTGCTAATCACATTTGATCCTGGGATGTAAGGTTATTTTTAAGTGATGCCGTTAAACTAAACTGAACCCCTGATCTGACTTGTCAAGTATAGCCAACATGAGGGTAAATACATTTTCACTGATTGGGGTTCATTCATGCACAGAAAATATAACTGTAAATAAAGTTAATTCACAAAATGTGGCCGTGCAGGAAATATTCCAGTAACAAGCTATACACATATAATGTTCTTACAGTAATTCGCTATACCCTACGCATCAACACCTTTTGATTGCCTCACGCTTAAACCACTCAGAAACCAATCATTTTAGCATTTTCTTTGCTAACACGTCAGCACGAGAAAAACACAACACAGTGACATCACTTCCTTTGAGCTTTGATTGTCAATTCAGTATCCAGGTTCAGGAGACAGCTTTATTATTAAAGAGGCCATTTATGCCCAGTTTCAGGTTCATATTTGTATGTAGTGTCTCTACTGGGACATGTCTCCATGCTTCAATGTTCAAAAACCTCTTTATTTTTCTCACACTGCCTGTGCTGCAGCACCTCTTTTCACCCTCTGTCTGAAACCAGAGCCCAGTCTGCTCTGATTGGTTAGCTGGTCGACTCTGTCGTGATTGGTCAACTGCTTAGAGATGTCCCGCCCCTTAGCCTATCACATACGTGTTGGAGCGCTAGCCAATAGGAGAGTGAGGGTTACATAGTGATGTCACTATATTCTTGAAGTAAATAAAGGAGTCTAATGGAGGCGTTTCAAGCAGGTGGGGGAGGGGGGGAGTGTGTGACCATTTACATGCACTAAAACCTATATAACACTACAGGAAAGGGAAAGCCCCCCAAAACACAATAGACTTTAACCCTTTCTCTGGTTGAGTCCTTCTTGGTAACTTGAAAACAGGCTGCTTTCATATTTTCTACTGTACTTGTAAATGTTGGCGGGAAAGAAAGCAGTTGTTCGCCCCCAACAAAAAGCAGATTACACAGAGCTCGTTAATTAGATGCGTCCAAATACATTTCTTAATCCTTTAACAGCTCTTATTTGTGCTCATTGCCCTCCCTCTTATCTCCCTGCTCCCTTCTCCGTCACCCTTATCCCTCCCTCCCTTCCCCCATCTACTCCCCCACCTCCGGCCCTGCCTATCTGCCCTCTTCACAGCGGGGCTCTGATATAATCAGCTTTCAAGTGCTACCCGTCCAATCCCTCAATCCCCTCAATAAAAGAATAAAGGAAAAACCGGAAAAGACCAGAGGATTTTATGGTCCACACTTAGCGGGATGTACGGATAATTAGCGAGCCGTCTTAACCCTCCAGCTTACTGAGCGATGAATGATCAAACATATGGAAAACACGGTCAAAAAATGTAACTGCATTAACTGGATATACTGGATTTTTATACACCATGAAGTGGTTTTTATACACCGTTAAAAGTACTCGTGTAGAGGGGACTTTTATTCAACCAACAGGAACCAAACTCTTTTTTCTTTGAGAACAATCAATGACTGAAAAAATAAAAAGGCCACTTCCAGAATGCAATCTTCTGCCAAGGTCGTTTCCATAATTGAAAAATAATGAGTGTATCCGCCCCGTGATCTAAACTTTAATGGGTTATTCCTTGGCTCCTGCTGCACCATTCAAACCAAGTTTCATAAACACTTCACTATTACTTGTTTGTGTAATCCCGCTTAAAAAAAAGAAGAAGAGAAGAAGCAAGGTGAAAACAGGACAAAGTTAAAGCCGAAAACGTCAATTTTTAAACATTAATTTTCCAACCGAAACTCTCATAGTGAATCTACATTGTGAGTCAGCCGAAGTGGTTCTGTATCAGCAAATACAAACTCTTTAAGCATCCATTTTTTAAACTCTGTAACTCATGGCACCTCCTTTCTTTCCTGCAGCCTTGGACACTGCAGCTGTGTGCCGAGCTTACACTGGAAAGTGCGTTGGGAGGCGAAAACTATTTGTGTGTGTAAAGCAGCAAGGTCGAGGCAGTTGAGGTAAGCTTTTCTCTGTGTTTCTAACTTTCTCCGTTATTTAAATGATATATTTGGATACTTGTGGGATATCTTTAACACTGTCTTGAGTTCATTCAAAGTGAGCTATAGATTCATTAATGAAAAGCTCCAGTTCCACCTTTAAGTTTTGATCCAAACACATGTTTTTCATGATCAGAAGCCTACATCTTGGTTTTCAGGGCTGTCATCAAAAACCCTCCAATATCAAAGAAACAGCAGCGGCCCTAAAATCAAAGTTCAGGCTGACGGTGATGCTATTAGATTTGCACATATTTCATTATCAACTAAAGTTTTAGGGCGTATAAAACATGAGGCCTATTGATTTTGCTTGGCCATGGTAATCCATGTATTAGTTGTTGAGTTCAGTCTGGGTCAATGGAGTGATAATGATTTGGAAAATGAAGACTAAGATAGTGTCTGAATGAAGTGAGGTCCAATCAGGTTTTTTTCTACATTTCATAGTCATGTGTTCGTAGGGCATCATCAATAATACACCTGGGCCATCACCTGGCTGTTGAGGGTGCATGAATATAAATTACATCTGCATAATCCCACAGACTTCACGTACCACTAGAGCTCTATCACAGAGGTTTTTGACCCCCCAACAAATCTTCAAAAGTGTATACTTGATGTGTGCTTTATGACAATGTGAATCCCATCTGTTTTAAGATTCTTTTTCTGGGATTTTGCTTTCATGTAATGCCAGTAGATGAGGAGGAGGGAGAAAAGTCGTTGACATGCGACAAAGATGTCATGGTTACTGAGCCGCCGGGACGCTTCAATCACATCTTATTCACACCCGATAAGGTAGATATCACGAGGTCTTACAACTGGAGAAATTATCATTGATCTGAAGTGCATTTGAAGCATACATTTCGGCTCCTCTACTCCACACCTACGCCTGGAGGCCCGTCACTCTCGTTCGCTCTCATCCCGACTCAATGTCATGCTTTGTCTACCTACTCCATGTGTCCATTTCACACTAATTCAACCCAGAAAATGATCCTCAGACAGGCCTCAGCAGGTCTGATAGACGAGAAGGGGTGAGGAATAGAGGAAAGAGAGAAGGATGGAGGAAGAGAAAGTAGATTAGATGCGCTGAAATCCAATCTAGCAATCTGAGATATCAATAGCTGTGTTGATGACCATCTTTGACACAGAAGTTGGTCAAGCATGCACACTACGCTGTTGTCATCGTCACTGATTAACTATGCACACTCCTAATAAGTGGTGGACTCTGGACTGTAACGAATACATTTACTGTTAGAATTGCAGGTACTTTACTGGAGTATTTTCTTTTTTGTACCACTTCATACTTCTACTCAACTACATCTCAAAGGGAAACACTATACTCTTTACTTTCATACATTTAATGACATCTAAAATCATTTTATTTTAATAATTTTTTGCATTCATTTGTGATTTATGTTGTGTCTTTATGTTTAATGTGGTTTTACTAGCTCAATATTAATTACATTTGTAATATGCATTTATTTCTATCTCTGTAAAGTATCTTTGAGCACCTATAAGAGTGCTTGATAAATAACATGTATTATTACTTATGATTTGCATTATTTCTATACTAAAGTACTGTTACTAAAGTAGCATTCTCAATGCAGGACTTATAATGGAGCATTCTTACAGTGTAGTATTACTCTTTTTACTTAAAGCATCTGAATACTTTCTCCACCGCTGCTTCTAATCAGTACCCTCCCCCGTGTATCTACACAGCAGCAGTAGCACATTTTGGATCAGACCCCAGATCTACTTTCTGTTGTTGTCCTACCTGCAGGCTGCAAGTGGAGCAGGCCTAACTAATCCATCAGCGATAGCCCGCTCTGACATCCATTATTAATGGTAAGCTGATTCCACTATCCCCCTGTCCATTATTTCCCTCTTTCTCCCAATCATTCATCCTCCTCAAATGCATTTCTCTTGGTTTTTTATTTTCAGTCCATTCTTTTAATCCCCGTTTATCTGTGTGTGTGTGTGTGTGTGTGTGTGTGTGTGTGTGTCTGTGTGTTTGTGTGCATGTGTTTATAGAAGGTTTTTCTCTCGTTAGACAATCATCTCTTTTTCTCTTTCAGGGCAGAGTGGACCACAGGGAGGGGATGAGAGACATGATGACAGATCTACACGCACGCACGCACGCACGCACGCACGCACACACACACACACACACACACACACACACACACACACACACACACACACACACACACACACACACACACACACACACACACACACACACACACACACACACACACACACACACACACACACACACACACACACACACACACACACACACACACACACACATCTCAGGATAGATATTTCTGTTCTACATTACTGTTTCTTTAACACTTTTTCCAGCTGCCTCATTACAGTTGACCCTCTTATCACTCACCCATTTACCACATTTGTACTCACTTTAAAATAGAAAGCCAATGTGACTCCTCTGCGCTAAATGGAGCAGAAACAAAGGTGCTAAATGTGTGTAAAGACACAGGTGACATTAGGGAGGATAAAGAGCCCACCTGTCTCCACACACAGTCCTATTGTCCTCGAGTCCTTTGAGAGTTGTATCCCCCCTTCTCTGCTTTCCGCTTCCCTCCTATTCATCATGTCATACGCAGATGTAGACAAGGTATATTTACCCAAGACGCTTTTTGAGGTACTCGCATGTGAGGGTTTCCCCTTGTATCCCTCTTTATTCTAACGATTCTAACCTAACAATTAAACCTTTCACCTAAAACAGATTTTGTTCTGCAGTAAATGTCTGATGTGCTGGGGTTAACCCGGGATAGATTAGAGAGGTAGAGCGGGACCCGGAGGGGCAGAAGCTTTGGCCCCAGGTGAGAGGCAGCTTGGGTTTCTGAAAGCAGACTCCCCCCCCCCCCCCCCACCTTCCAGGAACAGGGGCCAACTTCATCAATAATTCAACACACCTCAACTCACCACTCTCTGCAGCAGGATGGTTCTGTGTGGGCGAGTGTGTCGGAAGGAGATAAAGCTTTTGTTTGTGCAGAACAAGTGTAGGAAGAGGGTAGACAGCAACACAGAAGATGCTGCTTTATATACTTTATGCATGTTACACTGCACCACATTTCCCTTCCCTTCAACCAATCAGCTAACAGTCCTCGCAGTCTGTCGGTCTCTGCCCGAAGCTCCCACTGCTACCCAGGAACAATAAGAGGGGCAGAGGTTGGGTTACAGCACCGGGGGCCGCAGAAACTCAACCCTGCAGACAAGAATCTGCAGCCTGCGGATGGGTGTCATGGCCAAGTATGCCGAGAAGCATTGTTAGTGTATGCTAATCCACCTCAAATCCGGCTTCAAATCAAACCAGAGAAACCATTTCAGCAACTGTCCTCGTCTGTCGAGTGGTAACATTACATTTCATTCAGCTGATGCTTTTCTGCATGCGACTTACAATAAGTGCATTCAACCATTAAGAAACAAACTCAAAAGCAAGAATCCTTGAGGTACATTGTTCTATAAACGCAACCAGATGAAGTGCTACTGCATTAAGTTAACTGACAACGTAATCTTTTGTAAATGCGAGTTACAGAATAGATTTTGGTAATAATCTTTTAGGTACGACACAGGTACGTTTTCAGTCTGCGATGCACACGGACTGAAGTATGATTTTAGTTTTGGGATCACCCTGAAACCTGCTGTTGACAGCCAGCAATCAAACAAGCTCGGAGTGGTGTTTGAAAACCGAGTACTGAAACTCAAAAACGAACCAAATCTAACCAAATCTAATCTCGAAACACAGTTTACAAAGAGCACAATCAACGGGGAAGCCAATAAAACCAAACATAATACTCAGCATGGTCCAAGATCTGTTTCAATCAAATGTGCAGGATGCCATGACACCCGATAGCCACAATTACATTGTTTTCTAGTTTTTAGACCGATCAAAGAAATCCAACCTTTGAGAACAAGCCCAACGTGGAGCAGGTGTAATCCATCAGTATTGTAGTGTGATGTCGTGCCTGCATGCTGATCAAATAACGCACTCCAATGGCCCCGTGACAAGGCCGAGGGGTAAATACATAATACAGTATCAACAGAGCATTACTGAAGTATATAGGTTACAAGCAGCTGTTTCAGTAAAGCCTGAAGGGTAAAAGCCGTGTGTGTTCACACCATTACCCGACAAAGCCAGGAGGTACATTGGAGAGGGAGAAAGGGGATTTTCCAGAAGATCACCATTTATGATGATTATTTGGCTCATTTCTACTAGAAGCATTTTACGAGGGGTATCCAGTGTTACAGGAATACAACACTTTCTCCGATAACATCAAATCTCATTCATGAAAACTTGAAAAAAAAGTGTGTTTTCTGCAGTTATTCCCAACATGGGTGCAAAACAAATCTGTTATTGGACCGATGCAATACTTAATACCCACGGTGGATTAAACCTAAATCAACTGCAGCCCTAAAACTAATCCTATCAGGTCTCAGACATCGGACTGATTGTCTCCCCTATCAGCCTCATCTTGTTTTCCTGACTATCCAATGTGATGTGAATGCATGTTGATGTGCAGACTACATTACCCATAATTACCATGCATCCCTTATCACATGTCAATCTCAAGAGAGTGGCCCATTCTCTCAATGATGCATATTCAGCTACTTCCTGTGAATTGTAAGCTCGTTTTTCCGGAGGCATATCAGTGCACACAGTATGTAAGTATATAGGCTAGTAGTAGTAACTGTAGTAGTTGTAGTATTTGCGACCCCTCTGCTTCATTATGCATGTGTGTAGGTCAGTGTGGCTTTAGTGGCACATAAGGTCAGACTTAAGGGAACGTAGGAACAGTTGGGGTTTGTGAACACATCCTAAAGGCTATGCTTTTTTGTGTGTAGCATCATACATACACTGAAGCATTTTTAACCAACTCTATTTTACTAGATTTAATGCTCACAATCTTGTTGAATTTAGTGATTGTTAATTATGTGTTGTGCCGTTGTGTCAGTGTCTTGCAGCTGCTGAACAACCCCTGCCTATGTAGATGTGCCTGGTTAATTGGACTGTGCCATTCCCCTAAAACTTGAGGGGTGTTTTTAAAGAAGCCCCTTCACCTAAGCCCCTCATCGTTTAACAGTGAAGAGTCTTCTCTCCCCTGCACTCAACTGTGGACTCGCCAGCATTGTTATACATTCCTGCAGTGTGGAGAGGAAGTTGGTGGGCAGAAAAGCACTCATCCTGTCACCCATTCTTTGAAGTTGTGTGTTTAGTTTTAGCGTAGCCTGGTCCTTCACAGTGCATGAAAGCAAGGCCACAGTGTTTTCCTTACCTTGTCTTATGGAGACATATCGCCCATTGGCGGCGGTCAGGACCACCTGTGGGTGGCTCTCCTCCAGATCAAACAGTTCATCTTTTCCCGGCTTGGAGCAGCGTCCGGACCTCAGGGTGCCCGTGGGCCCCATGGGGGACAGATACTTCCCCTCACAGTCTTTAAAGGCCAGCTTCCCACACTTCAGCTCCAGTGTGTACGCAGTCGCCCTCCCGCTCTGCGTCACCAGCTTCCCATCGTTGCTGAGGAAGCGGCTGTCGCAGGTCTTTAGGCAGTACTTTCCCTCCTGGTACACCAGGGTGAGGAGCGCCGCCACCCCCCAGGGGATGTTCATATCCACGGCGATCTCCCCGTCCTCCATGGAGAGGTGGGCGTATCGCTTTCGGGCCACGGACAGCAGGTTGGCCTGGGGGTGTAGCGCCAGGTGAACGGCCCACAGCTCGGCGTCTGTAATGAGCTGGGCGAAGCAGGACAGGTGGTCTCGAGACCCTCCGAAGAAGCGCAGGTGCGGCTCGGACTGCAGGGCCCAGCTGCCGTTGGACTGAGCCACGATGACGAAGCGGCAGTCTGCGTTCTGCCCGTCGGCCTCACAGGTCACCCTGCCGTCCTTGTCGGAGGCCAGGTAGCGACCCAGGTGGCTGCGCAGGTAGACCACCTGGGGGTCCTGAGGGTCCTGCTCCAGAGTCCAGATCTGCTTCTTCTTCAGGCTGGGAGCTGACGCATTCAGCTGAGGGAGAAGGAAGCAGAGCGTGAAGGCTTTTTAGTCTTGTGTTTAACTGACATTTATTAATTTAAGATAAACCCTGTTGAGATTAACCATCTCGTCTTCAAGCGGGTCCTAAGATATGCTACAAACCGTAAGAAAGTAACAAGAAAACAAGCAAACAAAACAAATTGGACATTAGGCAGAGAGGGCAAAAACAAAAAATGTATCCTAGCAATAATACAAATAAATAAATACAAATAGTGCTTTGTACTTGTGAAAGTCAGCGTGTTCTCCTGCGTCTTGGCCATGTGTCGCACTCGGTCGAACCGCAAAGACTTCAGCCGAGTACGTACGAACTGCGCATGCGTGAGTGGCAATAACTCTCCTTACCAGCAGGCGGCGGTAGTGTGTATTCGTCATTCAAAAGAGGCAACAACCGGAAGACAGAGAAGAAGAACAGACTGCGTGATATAAACAAACAACAAATAGCGTGTGCGTTCCATTTTCACTCTCGTCCATCGAAAACATGTTTCGTGCGGCACTGGAGCTGTCAGCCATTGGAGTGTTGCTTGTGGAAGACATTCTCAAGCAACCGTTTCGCTTCTCATGCACTGATTCGCTAGCTGAACAGCCAATCAGAGTGATTTCTTTGTCCGACTGCTTGTGGCCGAATAAATAAGGCTTGTCACGGCCAACGGTGCAGGACACACCAAATTGAGTTTGGGCGACAGGGCACGCTTCGTCGTCCGACTAACGAAAACGGCCGAAATCTTGTTGAATCGGCCGTGCGTCGGCCACAGGCAGTCGGACAAAGAAATCACTCTGATTGGCTGTTCAGCTAGCGAATCAGTGCATGAGAAGCAAAACGGTTGCTTGAGAATGTCTTCCACAAGCAACACTCCAATAGCTGACAGCTCCAGTACCGCACGAAACATGTTTTCGATGGACGAGAGTGAAAATGGAACGCACACGCTATTTGTTGTTTGTTTATATCACGCAGTCTGTTCTTCTTCTCTGTCTTCCGGTTGTTGCCTCTTTTGAATGACGAATACACACTACCGCCGCCTGCTGGTAAGGAGAGTTATTGCCACTCCCGCATGCGCATTTCGTACGTGCTCGGCTGAAGTCTTTGCGGTGTGTTCCAGTGCGACACATGACCAAGATGCAGGAGAACACGGCGACGCCACAGTCGGCGTCGGTGAGTTCTCTGGTGACTGCTTGGTGTGTCAGGGTTAGATGCCCGAGTGACTGGAACCGACACTCTTCCATAAGTCAGTCAAAAAGGACCCGTATTAGAATAATATGTGTTTTTATGCCATTTTTGTCATTTTGGTTAAGAAAAATCACTTGTATAATATTTAGTATTATATTTTGGTTCACACTAGAAATATTTTGTATTTAATTTTCCACTATTTATAATTTTAGAAAAAAAAACGAAATTCCATAGGAAATGCATGCGGGTCATTTTTGACCCACTTATGGAAGCTTGGGTAGTAATTCAAAAACTACAATTTATTCAAATGTACATTTTCAATTTGAATGGCATGATATCCAAAACTTGTTTTTTGAGGAATAGCTGGAATATGAAATGATAAAACTATTTAAATACAAAGATACTCTAAGAAAACCACCTCACCGGGTCAAAAAAGACCCACTTATGCATCTGAGGGTTAAAATGCTGCGGTCACGAACAAAACAATCACAAATTGGGATCAATTAAGTGAATGTTATCTTAAATACTTTTTGTATTGAATGATGTGTTTATACCTTGAAGCCAAAAGCCTCCGCGGTGAGGTAGCGACCCTCGTGGTTTATCAGACCAAACTGCAGCTTCAGAGGACGATTCCCATTAGCAGGCATCTTCACCTGTGGGTTCAGGAATGTGAGACGGACGGAGAATGAGTTAGGGATGAGGAAAAGGAGAAAGAGAATAGGGTAATAAACCTGATGCAAGAGTAAGAGCTATGCATAAAAAAACGAGGTATAATGGTTTTTTAAGGAAGGAATAAGACAGGCTATGAAATCATGGAGAATGATGAAAAGAGAAATACTTCAAGACAGGAAATCAATTCATTATGGTACAGTATATAAAGCACTCTCAAGACCACCAATTCCTTCCCCCGCCCATGGCTTCATTATACATTTTTCCAGCCTTCCTAATTTACTTACTGTGGTTTTGTGGCTTCCCCTCTGCAGTTTCTTGCGGCTCTAATTCCAGCTTCCCAGATTTAAGAGCCTTCTTTTTCTCCAGGCGTCCTCTTGTAATTCTTTCTCTCTCGATGGCTCTGGCGTTGTGTTGATCGGGGATCCCACCACTAACCCTCCTCTCCCTAATCAGGCAGAGAGACTTGAGTCAGCCTTGATCTCTCTTTAGGTCTGGCTTCTACCTCTCTTTCTCTGCAGACTAATTTTGCTTATCTCCACTCCTGCAGTCGACCCTGTCTCTCTCTTCCAGCCTAACTCCTGTTCTTGCTTGACTTGTTATTCCCCCTGAAGGCTCAATCACCTGTTCCCCGCTGACTCTCCTTCCCTTAGCTTTTACCCCCTTCTTTTGCCAACTATCTTTGAATCACATCCAGTGCACTGACCTTCTTCTTCACCTTCCTTGAAGTCCCTGGTTTGTCAGACAAAAGTTTGATCAGTGAAGAAGAACATCCTCATGCAAATGTTATGGAAGTGCATTGAAGGACTCCTTCACTCTTCCCCTAAACATAAGCCGTCCATCACATCTGAACTCGGCAACAAAGGGTCGCTCTCCTCTGTAGTCTTAAGCCTCCCTCGCTCACTCTTTCCTCCCATCCTCTCCCTTCTCCCTGCCAGCCTTTCTCTAACCTGCCATGTGTATAATCCTGCCTTTCTCTGCGCTTTATTCCCAGCTCTGCACTTCGCCTCTTGCTCCGACACATAGAGACAGGTAAGGAGAAACAATACACACACACACACACACCGCCGGGTAACCAGAGCACACCCTGTGCCGGCAGGGTAAGTTGCCTTAGTGCGGATCGCCTTACGCACCTGGCTTTAGTTACACACCTTCTCTGATTGCAAGCTCTCTGGGTCAGTCATAATGGGGAGATGTGTCTGAGAGACGAGTGTGCATCCGTATCTGCACTGAAAAACTGAAACGTTCATTAAATGTATCATGTCAACAGATTTCACCTAGCTGTATTGGGTTAGTTGAAAGCAATAACATTAAGTTGGATCTAATGCCATACACATAATATTATTGCGTTCAACTAACCCAATACAGTTAGTTATACACCTCGGTGTATTCAGACGCTTTACTTGAGTAAAAGTACCAATACATTATTGTCAAAATATTTAATTACAAGTAAAAGTCCTGCAAACAAAATCTAACATAAAGTGGACCTATTATGCTATATAATATATTGTAGAGCCATACCTATACAAAACATGTTTGTGAAGTTTTTTGCTTAAAATACCAAACAGTTCACGGATTTTGGGTCCTTAGCTTGAAAAAAAAGAGGAGGCGGAGCTAATGCCTGATCAGAATTCTACCGGAGATAAAGTTCAATTCTGCTGTGATAAAACGCCATCCTGTTCTAAACCACATCAAGGATTATTTCTGAAACAGTATGGAGCTCAAATGCTTTTTCTCTTGTGGGTTTATCTCAAGGTGAGTTCCTTTTTTTATTTCCTGCTTTTTAAACACATGTGCTCTCCAGTACAGGTTAGCTCTGAGTGTTAGTGAGGCTTGCTAATGTAAACAAAGACGAGATTACGTCTAAAACACGTCAGGCATTGTTTCTGATAGCAACTTTTTGTGGGTTTGACGTCAGATCGGCAGCAAATCTGTATCTGCTCGTTGTACACTCGTTTTTAAAAGATTTGGGTACGGAGGAAAAGAGAGAGGGTTTTATTTTTCTGACGCTGCGTGAGTTCCCCGACGCATCAGGGACACATGTTTATGTATAAAAGACATCAAAAAGTGCGTTTTGCATGATAGGTCCCCTTTAAGTAAAAGTACAGAAGTATTATCAGCTAAATGTGTAGAATAAATGCCTCGATGTGTGTATATGATTTTATTTATATATGGATGATATTGTAGCATTTTACTGTTGTGGACAAACAAAGTTATGATTGACTTTTTCTAAAATATTTAAAGAATTTGACTCTTTTGTGACTTAACTTTTGTTTTAGAGCCTTTTCCCCTTTTAAATGTAGTGGAGTAGAACTACAACGTAGCATAACATGGAAATGCTCAAGTAATTTACAAGTTCCTCGAATATGTACTAAAGTACTTTGTTAGCTCTGTTGGGGAGACCCGCAAAGGGAAAAGGAGATGGCGGGCCTTTTAAGGAAACAATAATAAGCTAATCAACATATGGGGTGTTGTGTTTGAATGACGTGTGTGTGAGTAATCAACCTCGCCAATCAGCCTATTATAAGTCTTCTTTGCAGAATAAACAGACGTGTCTGTTCCTGAATCCATCTAATCCTCAACCCAATCATCCCAACCTGGCTAATCTACACATGCACATGCACGCACACACACACACACACGTACGCGCGCGCACACACACACACACACACACACACACACACACACACACACACACACACACACACACACACACACACACACACACACACACACACACACACACACACACACACACACACACACACACACACACACACACACACTCCCCCTTCTGCTTGTCAATGGCTATAAACATACACATCGACTCACTGACCCACAGCAACATGCGTGTCACCACACACACACACACACACACACACACACACACACACACACACACACACACACACACACACACACACACACACACACACACACACACACACACACACACACACACACACACACACACACACACACACACACACACACACAAAGGTCGGAGGAGGGTCCCAGGGTTCATAGTAGACACCACCCACCTAAAGATGTACTCCTCCTGACCCAGACTTGAACTGCTGCGCTTTACGTAAAAAGTGATAAACACTGCTTGTGCTTCACACACACACACAAACTCTCTCTAACACACGCAAACACACACACGCAAACACACACACACACACACACACACACACACACACACACACACACACACACACACACACACACACACACACACACACACACACACACACACACACACACACACACACACACACACACACACACACACACGGAAGGACTTGCTGTTATTGAGTTGGTGAACACTAAACAGACAGCGAACCTTTTTTTTCCATTTTTTCTTAAACTTTGCTTATTTTGTTGCGAGTTTACTCCCACAGTGTGTGACTAAAGTCAACATATTAAATACGATAAGGAGACAGGAACAGATCATTGGCTATGAGTAAGACAGCAAAATTCAAAATCATATATCCAATTATCTTAGTGTCATGAAAATGATCACTTTTACCCTCACAATATTTATCAAAACCCTATAAATGCATCACATCTCCTCGAAGCAGCACCACAATCAGACATGGATCCAAAGCCACGCTTCCTTCTTACTGTTTAATGAGATAATGACTGACAACAAGTATTTTATTGCCTAAATAAATCTGAATAATTTACATACAATCGACTTGCTCGCCTAATCGTCCGGTACAGTCTAATATGAATCCTTCCATCTTAAACATTGGACAACATGTTTAATTGAATTGACACACATTATTTAAACTGACATTAAAGGGACGTTTAATGGCATTGGCAATGTACAATATAACACTTTATGTGGTCAATTAATTAAGACGTTTGAAAACTCTGCAGTACGTACCGTACGTACTGTATGTTCGGAAACGCTCTTAATGACTCGGTTAAATCTCTTCACTACAAACTGCTTTTTGACTTGGACAAGACATCTGATATCCTCTTTGTAAGCGGATCTGCCTGTGTGCAAAATGTGTGCGGAACAATGCTCCTTACATTTAAAATAACATACACATAAAGTGGAAATCAGATCCTCACATGCATGCCTAAAGACACGTATAAAGGAACACTGTTACAGAAAAGTAGCTATTTAATTATTAAAAAGCGACAAAAAGAGCAAAAAGTCTGGATCCATGTCTGACCCCGACGGTATTTAAAGGAGATTTTCACGCATTTATACGTTTTTTTAGAAAGACAAGTATTTACACCAAATTAAACTCTCTTTTTCTCATATAAAACACACTGCAGAAAGGCAGAACAGATGCACCAGGAGCCGACAGACACACAAAGTCATATTCTGGTATTGTTATACTATCACTATTATCACTACTGTATGAGTCCTATCCCACGCATCATTAGCTCCCTGCGGCCCCCGGGGGGTCGCGTCACTGTCTGCTGTTGACGCCTGTCGATACCCAACCAGATGTTTTTTTTACCCCCACCCCCTTCAACCTCTTATTCTGGGATGGCGCCTGTGCAAGGTTCACCGTGGCAACCGTGGAATGGTGCTTTAGAAGCCATTACAGCGGTCGTCTGATGACACTCAAATAGCTATCATTACACCTCCTCCAAGGAGACACCGAGGGGGGAGGAAGGGTGAGGAAGAGAGGTGGAGAAGATGAAGAGCGAGGAGGGGGTGGAAAGAGAGAAAAAAAGGGGAAACAGGTGACCGGTGGGAGACGGGTTAAGGGTGTAAGGGAGACAGGAGGCGAGAATGGGCAAATGACACAGGCAGGCAGGGATGGGAATCCACGTTATGGAAGGTGAAGGGAAGAAGGGATGAGAGGGAAAAGGGAGTGACTGAGGGAGAGAACGGGGAATTCAAAATGACCGTTCTGAGTTAACAGCCTCCGGCCTTTTTCTACCCTATTAACTTCTATTCTGCCATTACTTGGGACTGCGGGGGGCTGCATCGTACCCCACAGTGCCCCCCTCCCAACACACATGAATATACGCAGTCCTTTCCACGCTCTTCCTCACTTTCCTCGTCCCTCCTTTTCCCACTTTAAGTCATTCTCCCACCCTTTTTCCTCTCTCTTGTCTTCAGTTCAGTTTCAGAGGTCACCTATAGATGCATCTTTGAGTCGGGTGGTTGTCTTTGTTGTTGCAAACAGCAAACCGAAACAAGCTGTTTTCTGCTGCTGCCTTGTTTGACTTTACTTCCTCTCGTCCCAGACACATTATGCATCTGTTTCATCAACAATCCACTTGTTTAAAGCACCATTTTGTACTTAACACTGGGAGTAGGCATTACATGGCAACCTGTTAGTCGGTCTTGAATATGTATGGGAACAGGTTATGCTTTAAGGTCACCATTTGTGCAACACCCATGTCTGAAATAATTGGAGAATTAGACTAACAGGAAATATGAGTATTTTTAAACTGTTTGGTTATATTTCAGGTGGAAATATATGGTGGAAAAAGGTACACAAAGTTGCACATAAATATGTTTATTGAAAACACAGAACTTGTTAACCCAGTCTTATCTTACCACAACAATACCCACATGCCATGTTTTCACTTTCTTATTGCCACATTTTTCTACATGCAAGGGGTTGAGCTCAAGTGAAAATAAGTCTGAGGATGCTGCTACTCTAAAAGCTTTTAAAAAATCACCAAGTAAAAGAAGGAGGACATGATGCAATACACAGACAATCCTGTTTCCCACATTTAAGGTGTAAAAAAGTGTTTAAAAAAAATATGAAGCATGTTCTGTGTCCACTTTTTCCAACCAATTTCTCCTCCTTCCCTCACCAGCACACTTCCATTTGTTAACACTTCTTCCTACATCTCTTCTGGTTATATTGGAGGACATCTGAAGGAGAATATTGAACTAAAAACATCCAGGATAAATTATTTTTACGTATAATATCCAAGAAAAGCAACAAAATATTCCTACAATTCAGACAGGTGGCGTCAGCGTGTGAGAATTGAAATGACATTTTGTGCCATTTGATAAACATTGTAATAATGTAATTTAGAAACTTTATAATAAACTTAAGAACAACTATCCAAAACACAGGTTTTAACAGCTGATTTCTACTTTTTATACCTGAAACACTGAAACTCATACTTGTAATCCCCGAAGCCTCCACTGAGAGGCGATGTCAGCCTTCTTCTTCGGCTCCTTTATGAGAACCTTCCCTTGCCTATATATTTTTTGGAGGTTAAAAAAAGGGAGAGAAGATTGATGCTTGGTGTGTCAGTGTTGGTGCCTGTGTGACTGCATAGCGTAGGAGGGAATGACTTTAGTGCTATTTAAAATGGCTGCTTTTAATGTCTCCTGGTTTTGTTCGGTGGGACTTTGGAGAAACTGAAAGGCATCAACAACACGTGTAGCGTTATCAACTGTAAAACATCAGGGCAATTCAAACAAGAGAGGAAGAAAAGGAGAAGGGGGGGTTTATTTCTGCATGTTTCAATCAGTTCAGAGTGCTTCACGAACATGCAATGCAGGCTGCACAACAGGAGCAGGTTTGAGCCACACTTTTAGAGCCTGAATGTGGGTTATACCTCACTGCTAAGCATGCATTTCTCATGTGCTTTTAATCCCATTGGTTTTCTTGCATGCTGATTTGATTATGATCAGGGCAACGCTTGAAGAGGCTGCAGCGCTGCTCCCCATGTGCTCCTTGCACCGCTACAGTTCACTATATTACCCTCGCCTTTTCTTTAAATGTGTCTGAAATGAGGCTTTGAAACAGTCCGGATTAACTGATGTATCGCGTTTCTAAAAACAAACCGCCTGTGAATCATTCATTAATTCACATTTGGCTATTACAGTGCGGGTTTGTGTTTTATGGGCAAAGCAGCTCCTTCCTGTGTGGTACGAAAGAGTTAATAACAACGGGCTAAACGTGATGAGTGAGGGGGACTCTGTGAAAAGGAGCGAGCCAATCCGCGTCAAGATTAACACCTTGAGCGCCTGTGATTGGCCCGGAGCCCGGTGGTTGTTGTTTGGAACTCAGAACCCACGTGGGGGCTGGAACCAACATCTGAGTTTTTATTGGCTGACATCCTACGATGAAGTCCCGCCCCTAGAGAGTCTCGCTGTGTGATTGGCTGAGCTGCCGCAATAATCTCCACCGCCCTTCCTCGCCTTGTTTTTCTGTCCGATCCGCCGCCGTCGTCGCTTCACATCTATCAGGAGGCGCTCAAACTCACAACTGACATATCGTAGCGATTTTATTCTTAGCGAATAATACGAATAAACACTATTACTAGATATAATGTTCAACTCAGCGGGGAGGAGTTTCCCGGTATTTCCTTTTAGCACCAATTTCTGCGAGACGTTTGCTCTTGTCTCTGTTTCTTCAGTCTCTCTCTAATGCAACACACACACGCACACACACGCACACATACTTCATGTCCATGTTCATATGTGCAGTTTTGCTATGACATGACCATTAACCTTTAATGAATTAATTATATTACTAAAGATTAACAAGCAAGGGAGCTTAATCAAATTTGGTGTGTGAGAGTATAGCCTATGGCCCCTATCTATCTATCTATCTATCTATCTATCTATCTATCTATCTATCTATCTATCTATCTATCTATCTATCTGTGCATTGGTTATACTAAAACACTTTAAATGTTTAATTGCTGTTAATATAAATGCTTGCTTTTTTAAATTGTTTTGCAGCTGAGATGAACCACTGTATCAAACAATGTTGTAGTGGTGAAATCTACCTAAGAAGAAGAAGAAGAAGAAGAAGAAGAAGAAGAAGAAGAAGAAGAAGAAGAAGAAGAAGAGACAGAATGAACAATGAAAACCAGCTGCATGTAAGCGGTAGGAAAACAACATTTACTTCAGTTGCAACGTTTCCTTGCCTGATTCTGTAAAAAATATATAATGGATTTATCAATTGGCACAATATCATACAACCGGGTGTATGGAAGTTAATATGTCCAGTTAGTTGCAATCAGTTCATACTCAGTGTGTATAAATATTAAGGCAACCAGGCGATATATGACTCATAGACACTTTACACTTGAATTAGGAGATGTAGTGATCCTCAGTGCCAGAAATGTGCAGCATGTTCTCTTGATTAAGGGGAAAATGTTCTTATAGCTTTGTTGAATTGAAAAGGTGTCTTCAGAAAACACTGTCAGATATGTTTCCGATATGTTTCAAAGAAGTCAAGTAAAACTGGACTCCATTTGTGGATTCTTCATCTTCATTCAGAGTTAAAGTTAAACCAAAAAAAGAGCTATATCCTCTGCTGTTAGCCCTCTGTACGTCTTTGCCCTTTTCTCCATAAACTGCCAGAATAATATTTCACTGTTTTGCCAAAAATATATAATTTCACAACTCCTTGCTAGCCCTGTCTGCTCTTTGATACTGTGGATGTTTATCAGACTTGTTTTTGACTTTACTGCAGACATGGAAGTTCAGAAAAAACACGAGACCAGCCAAAAAGCCACGGAACAGCCGCAGAGATGGGAATGGCCTCTCCAAGATTTGATGGAGAAACATTGAGTTATCACACCGAATAGAGGGCCTATTTGTTGTTGCACAGGCTTGTTAAATCTTCTTCATCCTGAACCTGAGTCATTCTGCAAACTCTCTTTTTGCTGAACCACTGTGTTGAATCTGTGTCTTCTTCCCAGGTACATCTGTCCTCCATGAGCCTCAGAGACCAGATTCAGGGACTCTTTCTGGGGGGATTTCTGCCTCCAGAACAACCCTTCCTCCTGTCCTCCTCCTCCTCCTCCTCCTCCTCCTCCTCCTCCTCCTCCTCCTCCTCCTCCTCCTCCTCCTCCTCCTCCTCCTCTTGAATTGTTGAATAATGCTGCCGAACTGGGCTCAGATTGAATCTCCTGTCCGTTCGGTTTCACCTCAGAGTCGAGATCAGTCGGCTTTCCCTTCTCCTCATCCTCTGCCGGCGCCTTGCTGCGGATTTAGCTTTCCTCTGATCCAGCAGCAGCAGGACCGGCGGCCCTCGCTGTGTGACGGCTGCAGGAGGGGAGTCGGGCCAGCGGGGAAGTGGGATACCCCCAAGTGTGCGCTCTGCAATTGTTGTCCTGGCGATACCGGCCGTAGTGCTGGTTGCCAGGGAGATGGCGGTTTGCTTGTCTGACCCGTTCCCCCTCGTGCTGTCACCGGCGTTATTGATGCACGCCGCTACTTGGCTTTGTGGGAGTGCAGGAGGGAGGTCGGAGAGGACAACGGTTAATGAGTTCAGGAGGAACAGGGACTCTCCCTGCTCTCTCTGTTTCCTGATCACCACCTCTCTCTTTTCTCCCCCCCCTCTCTTCCTTCCCCCTTCATTTCTCATGGGTGTCTGTCTTGTGCGAGTGTGCATTAAGAATGTGGGTCTCTCATGATCCATCATGGCAAAATGCACTTTCCCTCTCCTTCAATACACTCCAAAACACCCTGGGAAACACACACACACACACACACACACACACACACACACACACACACACGCACACGCACACGCACACGCACACGCACACGCACATACCATGTATACATCACTTCAGGGGACATTACATTATCCTAACCCTAAACCTAAAACCAAGTCTTCACCTTAAAATGAATGATCCCCCTTATGGGGACCTGCATTTTGTCCCCATAAGGGAGGTGAGTCCCCACACGTGACTGTGTAAACAGATTTAGGTCCCCACAAGTATAGTAATGCTAGGCCACACACACACACACACACACACACACACACACACACACACACACACACACACACACACACACACACACACACACACACACACACACACACACACACACACACACACACACACACACACACACACACACACACACACACACACACACACACACACACACACACACACACACACACACACACACACACACACACACACACACACACACACACACACACACACACACACACACACACACACACACACACACACAGCTAAACGGCATACAGACGATGCACTCACAAAAACATGTTCTCCTACACCTTTACTCGAAAAGCGTAACTGACTCATTCGCAACCGCTCCTTTCCCGCTCACTTATACACACACACACACACACACACACACACACACACACACACACACACACACACACACACACACACACACACACACACACACACACACACACACACACACACACACACACACACACACACACACACACACACACACACACACACACACACACACACACACACACACACACACACACACACACACACACACACACACACACGCACACACACACACATGCTGCCCTGCTGTTGTGCCTGAAGGTAGGAGAGCTAGCAAGATTAATAATGACCCCTGACTCCCCGTAGACAGACCCAAATATACACCGTTGGGAGAGAGTGGGAGAAAGAGCGAAGGCAAAGAGAGTGAAGGGAGGAACAAGGTGAGGCCAAACAGTGACTAAAGATACACAGTTTAGACACAAAGAGAGAGAGGCAACGTATACAGTTTAGAGAGTGACCGGGATGACGAGCGGGAGGCCCAACACGCAGAATCTGGCGAGAGGAGTTTTCGATGGAGGTGAAGAGATGATGTCAACATTAATTGGGCTTTATCACATTTTTTCTGTGACACCTTAAAACTAGGAGTCTTTTTTTCTTCAAAGGTCAGGATGTGTGCTAAGGGCACCTGCTAGTGGAGCACGCTCATTAACGGGGGGGCAGACCCTTCGCGCGATAGCAGAGCGCACAGTTACAGGAGGGGTAGTTAATCGATCGCAGATGGCGTCGTGCTCGCGGACGGATAAACAAAGATGAAACCTAAATGGGTTCGAAATATACTTTGGCGGACGTTCATATATGTGTGTGGGAAACCCTGCCATGTCTACGCCGTCCTATGCGATCACATGGATTAGCGATAGTTACATTAGCGTGTTAATTATCAACGACCCCCGGTGAGCCCTGTATCCAGTGTTTATGCTAAGCTAAGCAGACACGCGGCTAGCCATAGCTTCATATTTAACACACAGATTGGCATATTCTCATTTTTTTTTTAAACAATGTCATTCATCTGTTTTTGTGTTAACGTTCCCAGACGACTTCTGAATAATCCTATCATTTAATTGAATTCGGCACTAGCTGAGAGCGCTAGGTTAGACGCAAATTGTTTTCACGCGTAACCCGGGTTTTGTACAAAAGCTTGGCCTAAAGAGAGTGGCGGCAAGAGCATTGGCTTTGACAGCGTGTTGCTACCTCTCACGTTCTTACGCTAAGGCGCTCTCCGAGAGTTTTTTCAGCTGTCTCCCCCTCTGTCTTACACACACATAAACACACAAACACACAAACACACACACAGGCTTGTATGCATGCATGCTTGTGGCATTATGCAGAAAAAAACAGGCGACACACACACACACACACACACACACACACACACACACACACACACACACACACACACACACGCACAGAAGCAGCGGCATGGATTAATGTGTTTGGCTCAACTATTTCATTTATTACTGTCGAAGGTCTTTTATGATGAGGGCATTTTTCAGGTTGCTAACCATTAGTCCCTCTAAGCCCGAGGCTCATCAAAGGACTGTGTGTGTGTGTGTGTGTGTGTGTGTGTGTGTGTGTGTGTGTGTGTGTGTGTGTGTGTGTGTGTGTGTGTGTGTGTGTGTGTGTGTGTGTGTGTGTGTGTGTGTGTGTGTGTGTGTGTGTGTGTGTGTGTGTGTGTGTGTGTGTGTGTGTGTGTGTGTGAGTGTGTGAGAGAGATTTACCCAGCCTTATGGTTATGGTTATGGTCTAACCAAGTAGTCAGATTTTTTTTCTTTCTATTCTTCGGGGGATTCACTTTGCCATTTGTGACTGTACTCAATGCCCCCGCCCCATTTGTCAACACAAGCCTAAGCACCTCGAAGGCCTGTTTGTTTTGCAATGAAAGGGTTTTTTCTTGCACCTCTATCATACCTTGAAATATTGCTGAGTGTGCTGTATCCATCAACACACCGAAAGTGTCCAAGAGAGGGTAAAAAAAGAAGAGGGAAAGCGAGTAAAGAGAGAGACCACACCACTCCCCCCCCCCCCCCCCCCAGTGTATTAAGATGTGTTTACACAGTACTCAGATCATCTACGGCACACATTACATGCACATACAGATATAAACTCAAACCAGATGGCGTTGCTTCTCATCTGAATAATGGTTGGTGTTCGGTCCCGTTTTCATGTGGGGGACTTTGCCGTCGCCTCGAGTGTAAATTAATGAATTGGTTTATTCCTGGTTTTCATTGTTTTCAGAGGGACATTTGTTTTCTGGCCAGTGGGCCCATGTGTGACAGTAATGCAATAGTTAATTGAAATAATGTTGGGTGTTGGAGCCCATCATCATCAGTAGCTTGCCTTCCAAGTCGGCATCATCGTGCCATATACAAATATAAGATAACAAGTTTAATTGGCTCAACTTTTGTTATGGTTAGAAGCCTGAAAGGAAGTCTGTGGTTAACACAAGCCGAAGAGATGTTCATGTTTTGTTCTCCGACATAAGATACGTCAATAATTACCTCGCTCGTGAATGTCCCAAAGCGAGTGACTGAAAGAGACTTCGAAACAGCATCACGCTGACGCGAGTCCACCTTTAGCTTAGCAGTGGTCGGCTAACTGCACTCACAACACACACACACACACACATTATCATAGCACTTGCAAAGGGTAAAACGCAGCCCAAACAGCACTGCCATGCGAATAGCCTCTTGGTGCAGTTGTGCTATTTGCACATATTTCAAGTATATGTCGATTTTCAGGACTGCTTTGAATAGTAACAAAATAATGAATCAATGGAAAACCAGGAACATTTTCAGAAAGGTTGACATCTTAGTATGTGGCTTAAATGTGAGTCCAACACACACAAAAGATTGAAAAAAATAAAATCTTTCCTGCTTTAATTTACGGGATGAAAGGCATTTCGAGTCAAAGCTCAGCCACAGATATTAGACGAAATCGTACTTTAGGGAAAGCTGTTAACATTTGTAGAAATACAAAATTGACCACAGATTTGAATCAACCTCTCAACCCTCCTCCGACCCCGGGTCAACTCAAGCTGTACAGTGTGAGGAACACAACGCTGGCATTCAGGCCGGCCGTTCACGAGCAGTCTATTACCAAGGCCACCGCACACAGATGCAGTCGGTGTAAGCAGCAAAACAACCTGGAGCAATGAAGATGTAAGATGATGTAATGAGCTGCCTTGGTGTCATGAGAGTCAGCTCATGGTCTCTCTGTATGGCTTTATAACCGCTGAGGAATACAGCGGTGCAGGAATGATTCTTAAAACCTGGAAATTAGTTAGCATCTCAACACTTTTGGTTTCCTCGTATAAAAGTATAAAATACGGGCTGTGGAAAACACAAGCTTTAGCTAATATTATATTGCTATCATATGACGTAACAATATGTCAGTAAACTCCACTGGTAATCGTCCCAAGCTTCTATATGTCGTAATAATGGCGGTCGCTATCAAGTGGCTAAATGTCATAGCCAAACATTAGCCGCCTTTAGCTTAGCGGTGGTGATGTTAGCTTTTTAGTTTGGCGATTGCATTTAAGCTTCGGAAATGAAAATGTAAAAAGTGGTGTTCATGTGTAGAGATTACCCTGATGAATACGATGTGTAAGTATCATAAACGTTTGTCTGCAATAAGTCACAATTCAATGGAAAAATCCCGTTGGCTATTATGAATGGATCCAGTGCAATGGTAACTTCTGGGTTGGCCTACACAAATAAGTTGTCAATGCTCCACTCCATACTAGGCCATTTAAGTGCAACATCTCCGCCTAGTCCATGATGATGTCTGCGTGCACACTACTACAGAAATTCAGATTTAAGTAAAAAAAAAGTCCATCAGTTCAGTGCAGGAAGGCATCTTTGTCAACATTCAAAGAACTGGAAGACAATACAAAATAATATTGATTATAGCTATTATAGTAAACTAATCCTGAACAATATGTATTACAAGTAAAGAGTTCCTGTCTGTTATCTTTCAATCAAAAGCTTAACGTTGTATTATTTGTTTTGATTATCTCGTTTTCTGAGTTAGAGGTCTTTCTCCATGGAAGTTTCAGTCTGCTCGTACGCAGTGTTTGCTCAACAGGAAGGAGCAATAGGGTGTTTCTTTATTATAAGAGGTTAGAGTTAAAATAACGAAAACACAGGAAGTTGGAAGTTGGCGTCTAAACCACAATAATGCATCATAATTGTTCTTGTTAAATATCGGGTAAGACTCGTTTTCCCACAATGGCCAACCTTAACAAGACAGTTAATTGACCTGTTGCGTGACAAACTATGAGGACATTGTTTATGACTGTTTCGGCTCTTTCTCACATTTCTCTGGTATGGCATTACACTAAGACACAACGCGGTTTGTGAAAGATGTTTCCCTGGGAATTCGGGCAATGAGCAGTATGTTGTGTGTGAGGACACACATACAGTATATGCTATATCAGCGTTAACGGTTTAATATTGTTGCACCTATACCTGCACCTAAGGGCATTAGGAACTTGATTGAATGCAATTTGTTTGGTTTATTTTTAAAGGTCCCCTATTATAATGTTTTTCATCAATACATCATAGGTCTCAGATATATACAAAACATGTCTCTGAAGTGTTTGGCTCCAAACACCAAACAGATCATCGCAGCATTACCCATAATCCCCTCTGTTTCAGCCCTGTTTCCAAAGTGCTGATTCTCTGTCTGTTACTTTAGATGAAAATAAGGAGCCCCTCCCCACGCCCCTCTGATGCCCCTTTCACACCAGCGCCTTTTCAGCTCCGGCTCGGAGCTAGAGCCTGAAAAGCGCTGGGTTTTCCAGTTCACACCGGAGCTGCGCCGGCTCTTAGCTCCGGAATCCACTTCATTTCCAGCTCCAAAAAATTGTCGGTCCAGAGGCAAGAGCTTTGGAGCTAAGAGGCGACGTCGCTTACGTCGAGGCGTGCAGGAAACTAAACCCACCTCCCATGGGTCGACTGTCAGCCTGCCTACAAGCAGTAGTGCCTATAAACACACTTTATAAAGTCAGGCAGCACTAACCAGGCTTCGTGTGGTTCTGTTTATTTGTGCCTTACTTTGACCATCCGTTCACTGTTATCGATCATTGTGGAGAGAGGCAGACGTGTTGTTTTGTATTATTGCAGCTATCGGATGCAAGTAGTCAGTTTAGCCTCGGTTGCTATGCCAACATCACCCGTTTTATACCAGAGAAACTTTCATAACAGCGTTGTGATACCAAACAGTGTCAATTCAGACTGACACACATTCACTTAGGCTAAGGGAACTGGGGATATGCATCAGCTGCTTGTGTGAGTCGGACAGTGAATACTTTAGAGCGGCCGCTGCAGTGTGAGCTAACCGGGAGCTAACGGGAGAATACACTCCGTGGAAGAGCAGCCAATACTGCAGCGGTCGGTAAATGCTGCAGAAACACATTAATAAACAATGAACCACGGCACTCTGGAGCAAAGTATAAGGTTGGAGAAGTCGTTATTCAATTTATTCTGGCTTCGTGTGATTAAAAGCAACACGATCATCGACCCGACGCAGTTGTTGTTGTTGTGAGCTGCCGTTGGGGAGCAAATCAGCGATGTAAACGGTGACGTCACGCTCTGGGGCGCCAGTGGGCGGTGTGCACAGAGCGGGAGCTGAAAAGGGAAACCGGAGCTGAACCAGAAAAGCTCCCGCTCGGAGCTAGAAACTGAAAAGCTCAATGGTGCTCTAGGAGGAGATGCAGGTGATAAGGTGGGAGGGGGGGGTTACCTTGGTTGCTGATTGGCTAATGGCAAAATCTGATCAGCTCATTTTCCGACGTTCTTATAGAAATGGATCAGGACAAAAAGAGAGAGAGAATCTTTGTTCCTGAAACTTTCAGAGTCTCTTTCCACAGAGGGGACACATGCTGATGTAGAAGAGACAGGAAGAAGAGGGGACACATGCTGATGTAGAAGAGACATGGAGAAGAGGGGACACATGTTGATGTAGAAGAGACATGGAGAAGAGGGGACACATGTTGATGTAGAAGAGACATGAAGAAGAGGGGACACATGTTGATGTAGAAGAGACATGAAGAAGAGGGGACACATGTTGATGTAGAAGAGACATGAAGAAGAGGGGACACATGTTGATGTAGAAGAGACATGAAGAAGAGGGGACACATGTTGATGTAGAAGAGACATGGAGAAGAGGGGACACATGTTGATGTAGAAGAGACATGAAGAAGAGGGGACACATGTTGATGTAGAAGAGACATGGAGAAGAGGGGACACATGTTGATGTAGAAGAGACATGAAGAAGAGGGGACACATGTTGATGTAGAAGAGACATGAAGAAGAGGGGACACATGTTGATGTAGAAGAGACATGAAGAAGAGGGGACACATGTTGATGTAGAAGAGACATGAAGAAGAGGGGACACATGTTGATGTAGAAGAGACATGGAGAAGAGGGGACACATGTTGATGTAGAAGAGACATGAAGAAGAGGGGACACATGTTGATGTAGAAGAGACATGAAGAAGAGGGGACACATGTTGATGTAGAAGAGACATGAAGAAGAGGGGACACATGTTGATGTAGAAGAGACATGAAGAAGTGGATTTTGCATAATAGGTCCCCTTTAATACTTAATGCTCTTTTTGCTACCCAAAAGGTTTACGGTTCAATACTTACAAACAACTTTTGTATGTGTACACTACATGCTTTTTTGTAACATTATAATCCTGCTAGTTATATCCTGATTACATAATCCCGTTAAATGTAATCCATTACTCCCCATGCAAGGCTATCACAACACATTCTAGAGTCTGCTGTTTGTCTGAACATCAGGAACACTTTGTAAAGATGGCAGATCAGTGCTGAGGATATTTCTTTCTTCCTAAACTGGTGAGTCATGCTGATTGACGCTGGGGGAGTCTTTAACCTCAACCCTGATGTATTGTTTCATATTAACTGACCAGACGTCCCCACTGAAACAGCTGTAAGTGTGATCTTTTATTATATGTATTATCATTTGTGGTAATAATTGAACATATATGCAAGATGTTACAGTCCTGCTATATCATTACAAGTGAAGTTACTACCATGTATTTTCATGTTAGAAAAATATATAAATAACCATGTTTTTCAAATCTACAGCAACGTATTTACAACCTTTTTTGTTACTTTGATTGTTCATCTTCACTTATTTGTAGCATTTCTGATTTCAGGATGGCAACTATTTCATTTCTTTACACGAGATTTACTCTAAATAGCAAAAAAAACCTGTTTTAACAAGCAATGTACATTTTCTCTTCATTATTAACCAATGGCAGCGAGGACAGCAGGAAGTGGCCGTCTTTCTGGTGCTATTTCCTGTGGCAGATAAAGATCTGCCTTATTTGTATTGTTGTTAAAAAGTTGTTGATTATTTCCCCGCAGAGAGTGTTAATCAAGCCTGTTTGTGTTTTATTTCAGTTCAACTGTCATCCGGATGTGTTTCCTACTCAATTAAAGAAACATGTGGCTCATCGGTACGGTTTCGCTGCTCCTTCAAACATACTCAACGTAATCTGAATTCCTTCTAATTGTCAGAAGGGGGCGACTCCACAAAAGAGTGCAATTGTAAAAGTAAATTATCCTATATATCACTTAATTTATTACTCATTAAACATTTACATGTGGTTTCAATTGCTATTTTCAACTATTTTTCAATTATGTTAATTTTGTAACTGATCAACTGTGCCAACTCAAGATGTGATTAAAAAGTATTGAAGGCAAGGCGAGGC
Organism: Pseudochaenichthys georgianus; assembly: GCF_902827115.2. NCBI lineage: Eukaryota > Metazoa > Chordata > Actinopteri > Perciformes > Channichthyidae > Pseudochaenichthys > Pseudochaenichthys georgianus. The sequence continues at coordinate 23,750,797 of NC_047521.1, read as the reverse complement.
AAGGCGAGGCGAGGCAAGGCAAGGCAAGGCTATTTATATAGCACCTTTCAACACAAGGCAATTCAAAGTGCTTTACAAAAAATGAAAGACATTAAGAAAATGGCATTTAAAATCAGTCATTAAAAAGAAAAGCTAATCAAATAAACATTAAAAGAAAAAGTACATGGATAAAAGTTACAGTGCAGTCTAAGATGTGAATAGTTCAATTAAAAGCAGCGACAAAAAGAAAAGTCTTCTTGCTGGATTTAAAAGTAGTCAGAGTTGCAGCGGACCTGCAGGTTTCTGGGAGTTTGTTCCAGATGTTTGGAGCATGATAACTAAACGCTGCTTCTCCATGTTTAGTTCTGACTCTGGGGACAGAAAGCTGACCAGTCCCTGAAGACCTGAGAGATCTGGATGGTTCATCATTTAGCAGGAGATCAGAAATGTATTTTGGGCCTAAACCATTCAGTGCTTTATAAACCAGCAGCAGTATTTTGAAATCTATTCTTTGACACACAGGAAGCCAGTGTAAAGACTTCAGAACAGGAGTGATGTGATCCACTTTCTTAGTGTTAGTGAGGACTCGAGCAGCGGCGTTCTGAATCAGCTGCAGCTTTCTAATAGATGTTTTAGTGACACCTGTGAAGACACCATTGCAGTAGTCCAGTCTACTGAAGATAAGAGCATGGACAAGTTTTTCCAAATCCTGCTGTGACATTAGTCTTTTAATCCTAGATATGTTCTTTAGGTGATAGTAGGCTGATTTAGTAACTGTTTTAATGTGACTGTTGAAACTCAGGTCAGAGTCCATGACTACACCTAGATTCTGTTGTATCTCAGCGCTCACTTTTATACGTTCTGCCTAGCCAGAAGTAGTTTAACTTCTGATATGTAGTTCTTTGGGGGAAAGGGTGTATATTTCATGGTCATTTCATGAAGTGTTATGACTTTCTTGCAAACAAAGAGGAAAAGAATGTAAGTCTTTGTTTTTGAATATAGTTTCTTGAGAGTCCAGGCATGTCTGTTTAGGGAACAGACAGACAGAAACCTTTAAAAAGCTGTATGTAGTTGCTAAACGCTCTTGTTTTACCAAAAATGCTGCTCTTTCTGCGTGTTTGTGTCTCTGTACCTGCCAGCAGCTTTGTGTGTGTGTGTGTGTGTGTGTGTGTGTGTGTGTGTGTGTGTGTGTGTGTGTGTGTGTGTGTGACGTGTGTGTGTGTCTGTCTGTCTGTGTGTGTGTGTGTGTGTACTCGTAGTTCCAGCTAATGACATAAGTAAGCAGACATGTTCAACAACTTATTGGTGCATGTAAACATTGTACGCTGCAGCAGCCCCATCCTTCCCTCCTTCTGTTCCTCCACGCTTTTATCTCCCCTCTTATCTCCTGCCCTCTAAATCTGCTCCTCCATCGCTCCTCGTCTGTCTCTACTCGCCTCTATCTGTTTACCCGTCTCCCTTCCCCCGGGCTTTCAAATCCTTTCCCTCTTCTCTCTTTATTATATATTTCCTCTCTTTCTTCCACCTCCACCGGCATTATTTTTCTTTCCCCCCTGCAACTCCATCTGTCTGACGGTCTGCCTGCCTTTCCTTTCCAGCCATTCATCCGCCGTCACTCTGTTGCTTATGTGGTTGTGATGGAGGAGGTAAATAAACACAGCCAAAGCCAGGGATCCTAAAAGATCTTGTCTGTGCATGCATGACGGTAATTTATCTCTACCTTGTCTCTGCCTTCCTTGTTTGTTCTGCATATATAAGAAGGAGGATTTATCTCTAATTGTAAGTCAGGTGATCGAGGAGGGAGGTGGGTTAGCGGGGGAGAGGAATTATTAAATATCACTGGGAGTTTAAAGTTTTGGGCAGAGCTGCCATCTTTGTTTTGGGCATATAGTGCATTCCAGTTGTCTTCTTGGAAACTCTGATAGCTGGCCATACGATATCATCATTCAAAACGAAGTCTCCACATATAAACATTAAGAGAACATTTGATTAAATATCACATTTTCTAGCTCTTCTGTATTACCTGTGTCACATTAAATCAACTGTACTGGGGTAGGCGTACTGGTCAACTTCTATCTGTGGATATGTTGCTACGATGTTGGTCTTCAAAAAAATACAAAATAAAGCGTAGTTACTTATCACCCAGTATTGCTAACAAAACGCTAATTCGAAGTGAATGCTAAAGCTGTCAACAAGGCAAACAACTTCCTGCGGCCATCTTTTTGCTACATGGATGTCGTCACTGCCACTTTCGACTTAAATTAAACTCAGCACCGCAGCTTTCTGCCGGTCGTGTTTGGTTTATCGCTAGGTATTGAATGTGTTTGAGAGTAATGGCTATCAAAAGGTGGTGAACAAAAGAGGAAATATTCTCACCTAATTGTAGAAATCCCCCACCTAACCCTGGCTTCCTTCCTCCTGCTCCCTTCAACCACCCCCCCCCCCTCCACCTCCATTACCAATTAGCTCTAAGGCCATAATGGATGTTGTTTGCCATGTTTCCCTGTCAGCGGATTGAATTAGCGCCTCTGTGTGTGCGAATGTGTGTGTGTGTGTGTGTGTGCGTGAGTGATCATCTTATCGGCTCTTAGTACAGTAATGAAACACAGTTATAAATGGCTGCAATCCTGTTAACAAAACAGCACCTGAGTGTAGCCCGCTAGATAAATCAGAAATGGGCCGTCGCCACGCCGACCCGGCGGCTGTTGCTAAGGTGCGGAATCACCAGAAGACAATTGAATCATTTGCTTACTGTCTGATAAAGCGTCTGTCTTTAACAACCGGATCACTGCTATAACAAATAACATCATTTGTTATCACTGTGTGTGTGTGTGTGTGTGTGTGTGTGTGTGTGTGTGTGTGTGTGTGTGTGTGTGTGTGTGTCCTTCACATGTTCAGGATAATTTCTGGTTTTGTAATCAAACTGTTATTACAAAAAAAGGCAGTTTTTTTCTTTGTGTTGCAACAATTTTGGCATTTTTTTAACAGCCACGATTTTGCTTCTGGTCTTTACTCATCGCACCATGGTGATATCAGTTGTCATGCATGCTTTTTCAAACACACACACACACACACACACACACACACACACACACACACACACACACACACACACACACACACACACACACACACACACACACACACACACACACACACACACACACACACACACACACACACACACACACACACACACACACACACACACACACACACACACAGGCACATTCCTCTGTCTTTGTGCTGGGGGACTATTAAGACTGTGTCTAATGCTGCGACACACTCCAGCGCTCAAACACTTAATTGTGTTAATGTTTGAGTTCACATAATCTTTCAGGGCTGTCAGTCTCTCAGATTATTCAGCCCTGTTTTCAATTACTGCGCGCGTTGCCACTGTAAATGCATGATATTCCTGTCCCCGTGTCCGTACACACCGTTGTTTGTGAAGTAAACCAGAAAAAACAAAGATTGAGGATGAAGTAGCGTGAATTATTTTCATGATGCGTTCAGTTATTTTGCTCTAAGGCTGCGTGCATCTCTGTGTTTTCAGCCTGCACATACATGTGAGTGCATCTTCATATATTTATACAAGCAGCTCGGGCTTTCAACAGCCAGTCGGTTGAAACATTGAACAGCTCCTCCTTGAAACTCATTTTGAAACCTGTCTGCAATAGTTTGGGCCACAGTCACCGATCACACCACTTCATCAGTTATTGTGAATATGAGATAGTGAACTCTGTTTCGACACACTAACACCCACATGAAAAAGGCAACGGAGCATGAGTCAACTATACGGGGGTAATAAAAATAAAAAGCACATAGCACAGTCATTGCGTGCTAAACAGAGCCCACTCAAGCAGATCGGTGGTGTGTGTGTGTTGGTGTGTGTTGCAGAGAAAGAGGGAATATGTGCAAATTGTCTTTGTGTTTGTGTGCTCATGTCAGTCATCCTTCAGTCTCGTTGGCGCCTGTCAACTGCTGGAATTTCTTCATCACGCTTTACTTACTGTCACACTAAGTTGCTTGTGTACAGTGAGGATTATGTTTGGATATTCACTTTGTCCTGTGAAAGCTGTGTGTACCTACTACCATAGAGCCCTAAATATTGTTGTGTATTGCCTTTTGTAACTTCTTAATGATGTGTTAACGGGAAAAGTAAAGATAGCGTAGCAGCGATAAAATACGCCCTTGATATAAAAACATGTCGTGATCACTTCTGACCTGTGATAACATTGTGGTTTTATAATTTCCTTCACTTTAAAGGTTGTCAAGGTCTGCAAAAACAAATGAGTTGACAGTTTGTAGGTGATTATGGTTGTATGTAATGCTCTGGATGTGTGAGTCTTTAATGCAACAGGTCAGCCCTTTGTAAACCGGATATGACGCATGTATTACGTACTTCTCTCCTGGGGATAATAGTTAGTCATTGAGGAACTTTGACTTTATTTATTAAATGTGGATTAAAGATGTTAATAAAACCACACCAATGCAGTTTTAAATGACGATACATTTATTAAATAGGAATATCAAATAGAGAAATATGGAACATTCGAAAACGAAGGAGCCTATGAAAAACTTTAAAGAGGCCCTTTTATGCTTTTTTAGGTTTTCCTCTAATGTGTTGTGCGTCTCCCACACACTGCCGGAAATGCCTCAAATTATTACAGGACATATTTTGCTAATTTTTCAGTTCATATTTTAGGGTAGTGTGTGGAAGAGAAACTCCCTCTGGAGGGAGCTTTGGGATTTTAGCCTTTGAAGACCATTTACATGCACTAAGAGATAAAAATGTTGGGCGGCTGTGGCTCAGTGGTTAGCGTGCTGGACTTTGACTCAGGGGGTAGCAAGTTCGAGTCCCACTGCAGTCAGCATGTCGTTGTGTCCCTGGGCGAGACACTTCACCTCAAATGGCTCCTGTGGGGATTGTCCACAGTATTGAATGTATGTAAGTCGCTTTGGATCAAAGCGTCTAACAAGTGACATGTAATAAAATATAACACAGTACAGGAAAGGCAAAAAGCATAGGGCCTCTTTAAAGACTCTACTACATACCGTATGTTATGAGTAAACTACAACTTCTGGTTTCATAACAAAGGAGAACCTCATCATGGAAAATAGTTTGATAATAAGAAAAGACTGTGTAATTATCCTGTCGCTGCGGGGAATCATAAGTCATGCCGGCGTCACCGTTGACAGATCTTTAAAAGAATAGGTGTGAAAATAGAGTACAGACCTTTAATCATGCCGCGACTCATCCCTTAACAAACAGTCATACACACAAATGTCTGTTGCATTTGCATACTATGAAGATTAGCTGGAATATAACTGATGAGAAACTCCTATAGGGTCTGACTGTGTTTTTGTTCCAGGATCACCATGTGGACTCCTGTATGTGGGCAACTGCTTCTCTATTATCATTATCTTACGGTTTCACAAAGAAGGGAAAGATAACCTTGAAGTAGATCATGCTGCTCTGACAGTTTTACGATTAACGGTGTTTGTAGACAGTTATGCCAAACGCCCTTAAATGGTGCACCTGTCCTTTTATCACCGTTCAAATAAAAAAACACACCGCTTATTAGATACTCGAAAGAGGCATTTCATGTAAAAACTCACTCATCATATTCAACCAAATACAAGCTTCTGTCGGTGGTGACTGTAGATTTTAAATTGATTTCATCATAAGCGTGTCTTTATCTTGGGTTCACCCACAGAGGTCAAAATGTACGAGCAAATTGAAAAGGAAAATGTCTCATACATCTGTTCTGTATTGTAACTTTGTATTGATGGATTGGGTTTGTGAGCGGATGCATTTTTCTATAACCAATCTGATTAAGTAATAGAGTCCTTGCTGCATTTTAAATAGTTTATTAAAGCCCAGTTGTAACTCTATTGCTACTCACCTGATACATTTGACTAATTATTATGTTAATAAAGTCAGATCCACTTTTATATTATTTATACATAAGCAGGTTTCAGGTCATACACCAAATGAATACACTAAGCAAGGCTAATCTCCTTATTTATCAAACCTTCAATTATTTAAAATAGATCTCCATAAGGAAATAGGAGCATTTCTATTTGCAAAGGGACTTAATTAACATTCAGACTAATTGAAATGAATTCGTTTTTTATCAGCAGTCCCTAAACCTGATAATATAATGTGTACAATAGTTTAAAACATATAGACAACCGAGTTTAACAACATGAGAAGACAAAACATATTCTGTACTGAATGGAAAAGGCTATTATTCAGTTAAACGTTTAAACAAAATGCAAATGAAGTTCCTCAGTTGGTCAGGAATCCAATTTTCCAGCGAAGGATTTTGGAAGTGTAAAAGCCCGCCGCCTTTTCTACCCTTTCTGTTTCTGCCTCTTTGACAAACAGCTCAACAGCTGTGTCGGGGCTGACCCTTTGTAAACAGGCTGCAGCAGAAGAAGAAGAAGGCCAGGCCGGGGAGACAACTGAGGCTGTTTGCCATCAGGTGTGTGTGTGTGTGTGTGTGTGTGTGTGTGTGTGTGTGTGTGTGTGTGTGTGTGTGTGTGTGTGTGTGTGTGTGTGTGTGTGTGTGTGTGTGTGTGTGAAGATATCTCCCAACATTTGGACCCTGGAGATAACAACATGCCAGAAAAGGGGAGGCAGGGAGACAGACGGGGATGAGTGTATTTTCCCTGGGACCACCTAAGCCGCCTAATCAAGATATGACTCCCCATGCATGTGTGCGTGTGAGAGAGACAGACCCAGAGTGTGTGTGTGTGTGTGTGTGTGTGTGTGTGTGTGTGTGTGTGTGGCTGAGATAAAAGGCAGTGAATCAGAGGTTTCCCTCATCCTGATCCCCTGGAGCAGGTGAAGCTGTGTGTGCTGCCGCCTGCCCCCATCGCATCACCTCGACCGTGGAAACCGGCACAGAGTAATGAGCAGTGTGCTGTTGTGTCTATGCCACTCACTGTACATGTGTGTGTGTCTATGGGGGCGCGTGATAAACGTTAGCGCTGTGATGTTGCATTAATTGCGTGCAGAGTCTTTGGTTCCCTCTCTGCAGTTAATGAAGACACGACACGTCGCTCATCCCTCTCTGAGTGCCACTGAGGCCTCCGCTGCATTTGAGCCCTGTAATTTGGCTTTTTAAATGAAATAAATGAGTTATCCGGGTGATCCTGAGGATTACGATTATCATTATTTTTCCCTTTAGTGACAAATGCCACGCTGTGATTGGTTAATGACTTTCTTCTGAGTGGCAGCCGTCCTATGGGGTCGTCCGGAGCGAGGCAAATGGAGAGGGAGTCGTAGGTGTCAATCTGTACGACTAATGAGGTGCAATTATATCACTGACTGTCTGTTGACATGACCCCACACACACACACACACACACACACACACACACACACACACACACACACACACACACACACACACACACACACACACACACACACACACACACACACACACACACACACACACACACACACACACACACACACACACACACACATTTACTCTTAGAGACCCAATTTTTGGCGGTTGAATGTTTGGATGTTAGCTGAACTGAAGCTCATTATTAAATACTGTATATTATTTTTGGGTCATTTATGCCCGCCTGTTTTTAGGAGTAGACTTATGTTTATTTTCCATTCTGAGCTAGTGATTTAAAGGGGAAGTCCTCTGATTTTACACATCAAAGTCTTAGGGAGTTAACTATGTGAGTTTTAAACTGTCCGGGGCAACCCCACATCTGTGGAGTACCGCTTAAAGTTCATTAGTATTTCCATTTAAAGAGGCCCTTTTATGCATTTTGGGTTTTCCCTTTCCTATAGTGTGTTATATTGGTTTGTGTGCATGTAAATGGTCTGCAAAGGCTAAAATCCCAAACCCTGCCTCAAACCTCCCATTGGACTCCTTTTTTTACTTCCGTAACAAAGTGACATCACGACATAACACACACTTCTATTGGCCAGTGCTCCAACACATTGTATACGATAGGCAATGGGGCGGGACATCTCTAACCGCTGACCAATCACAACAGAGCCGGCCAGCTAACCAATCAGAGCAGACTGGGCTCTGGTTTCAGACAGAGGGTGAAAAGAGGTGCTGCAGTGTGAGAACAATAAAGAGCTTAAAGCATGGAGACATGTCCCAGTAGAGACACTACATACAGATATGAACCATGCACATGAATATAATAAGACCCCTTTAAGAAAATGAAATAATATAACCTTTATCTTTAAATCCTATTTATGCAGGTCCCTCTTTTTGGTTATTTCTTTCTAGACGTGTCTCATGATGCAGGGTCCTTCAACCCATCACCTTGCATCCGTCATGTACATATCTGCATGGATGATAAGTGACAGTTAATAACCGTGCACTAATGGAGACTCTAAGTCTTTACGTCCTGTGTAAGATCAGCTCAAGCAGCATTCACGGCACAGACAAGGTTTTTTCTTTTCTCCTCTCCTGCAGTTTGTAGAAAGCTTTCCACTCGTCCCTTTGTCTGTTGCTCTGAATGCTTCTCCCATTGTCTTGGACTTCTTTCAGATAATCTCATTTAGACTTCCCCTCTTGATTCTCAAGCCTCCTTCTCTCTCTGTCCCTCAGCGGAGCTCCCTGCCTCTCTCCCATGGCTCTGTCTTTCTCTTTCTCCCTCTCTCCCCCTCTAAATGCACACAGTATTGATGTTTTTCTCTCCATCATGGCCCCTGTGATGCTTTCCCTCCTTTCAGTTCTCCCCCTTTGTCTCCCACCTTTTATTTGTCAAAGGTTCTCTGTAGTGTTTTCTCCCCAGGTATACTCTCCCTCCTGCACACAGATGTATAGATATACCAGGGGTTTGACAGAGTTTCTGAAGGCCACGAACAATACGGATTTCTGTTCTCAAGCTGCTAATGGACAGTATGTAAGTCAATGAACAATATTTATAAAAAATAGAATTGTGCACCTGACCCAATAGATGGAAAAAAATACGAACAAAGGTAAGGCTGTTAGTTGACTTTATAAAATGCTTCTGCCTTTCCAATACACTCTCATACCTAAATGGTAGAATAGGTTGTGTGACAATGGATCCTAAAATGGCATTTGCCCTTTGAACACTAGAACCGTCAACGGGTACATTTGACCCGCAGCTGTTTTCTTGATTGTATGTAACTTTTTTTCAATAAAATATTCAAGTCTCCCAGTCTGTGACTTTTCCTGAAAGGGTGTCATGTAGCACCCTCTGTTGTTAAACATTGTCAATATGAAGTCAGATTGAAAAAATTGGCCATTTATACCCATCAGCGCCAGCGGGTAATATTTACCTTATTGAAAATGCAGTGATTCTCGCGCTATAGATCTCGCCCGTAAACATAAACATGACGTGTTGCTATAGCAACACCTGTTGGTTGTTTGCTGCGGTTCCTTATAGATAGAGAGATAGAGAGATAGATAAATAGATAGAGAGAGAGAGAGAGAGAGACACTTTTAGCGATATGTTATACTTCATGCTATCTTCACACAGATATCATATGAAAGCTGAGAGTCCACAGATTCTATTGGTATAAGTTTCATCACTGTGCGATCAAAACTCACCGTTAACCCTGTGTTCTATTATGATAAATAAAAGAACATTGTACCTTGAAAATCAATGCATTCCAAAAGCGGGTACATTTGACCCGTTGGCGGTTTTAGGTATACAGCGACCCCTGGTGGTTCTAGGGTTAAGAGTACCAGCGCCAGGTGCATATTGTCAAATTGTTCAGTTTGAAATGCATGGTCAACGGTGTGAATTAAAACAAGACTATGTGGTTAAAAAGGAATGTTGTTATGATTAAAAAGAGGTTCACGTTTGGGCTAAAATAGGTACATTTGTTACATAATTACATTAAAGGGGCCCAATTATGCTATTTAGTGTCTCTACTGTGACATGTCTCCATGCTTTATGCTAAAAAAAAAAGCCCAGTCTGCTCTGATTGGTAAGCTGGCCAGCTCTGTTGTGATTGGTCAATCGTTTAGAGATTACCTGCCTCTTATCCTATCACGTAATATGTGTTGGAGCGCTAGCCAATAGAAGCGCAAGTATAACATAGTGATGTCACTATGTTCACGAAGTAAACAAAGGAGTCCAATGGAGGCGTTTCATGCAGGGGGGAGTGTGTCGGAGAAAACATCCCTCTTGAGGGAACACAGGGATTTGAGCCTTTATTTGCATGCACGAAAAGCACTAGAGGAAATGAGTAAACTTCCACCCAGGACACACACAGTATGTCTCCTGGGTGAAATTCCTGTGTTTGTTCGTGAAAATGTTTCTCGCTTTCTTGTTCCCAAGATTCGCTCTTTCTCCTGAAACATTACTCATTGTATATCGTCATAGACTTTAGACACTCAACACCAGAAGAGATGAAACTCTTTTACCACACGACCAAAATGGCTTTGCAGTTCATCTGGGACGCAGCGCAGGATTAATTTACAGCGAATCACGTACGTTGTGGCTGTGGCTTCAGGTATAACCTTCATGCTTCCGGCAACATTTAATATTAAATAAAGATAATTCCAGCTTGATATATTGGCTTACCTGTAGTAAAACACAGACACGACCTTTGCCACCCTCTCTTTTGACCGTAAAAGCCGCAGTAATGGAGAGCGGCACCATATCAGGCTGTATTTTACATTTGCAACTATATCTCCCAACTAGCCAATCTAAAGTGGTGAGGCCAGATGAGTTCGGCTGTATCGCGGCCCGTCTAGTCAGCAGTTGCTGGGCTGTATCTGAGCAGAAAGGATATTTAGGGAGAGACGAAGGGAGGGATGAATGATGGGTGGAAGGGAGGACGGATGAGAGAGTTAGAGATGTAAAAAGAGAAGGATCATGTACAAGAGAGGCCTTAAAGAGCGGAGAGGTTGGTTTCAGCATGTTTAAGAGCTTTGGCTACCGCTACTGCGACTGTGGTTTCTAGAGAATCGATGTGCGTGTGTGTGCGTGTGTGTGTGTGTGATAGGGGAGGTGAAAAGGATCCGGGTTATTTTCTTGGCATTTGATAGACAGTTTAACACCGGCTTGTAAAAACAGCAGAGCAAAATGTTCCACGTGCCAAAGGACAGGAGGAGGTCGCACACACATGTACGCACACACATGTACGCACACACTCACTCACGCACAATAAAAGTGAAGTGCGGAGTCTTGTTTATTAGGGATCACGTAGTGTGGGTGAACAGTCACTGGGTGGTAGGGCAGCTTGGGCTAAAACCAGATGATGTTTTCTTAACATTTCCCCCGATTGCCTCCAACATCTCCCGTCTGTAATCAGATTTCCAACATGTATCCGTAGGGGAAGCCTGTTAAGACCCTCCTGCTGGCGACCACACAGCCAGGCGATTGCAACACATGAGATTGAGAGCAATATTTCAGGTTGGATTGTACGGTTTCCACAACTCATGACAAGACACATCAACTTGTTTGCACAACTGCAGATGGCACTCGGATTCGATGATGACATTTCCAGCAGAGTTTCATGCAATACTTTTCTTCTTCTGTAATACGGGACAGTAATTTATATCTCGTAGTGTGGATCCTCAGCTACTCACCTAGTCCCCTCTTGCCTTTCACCTTCCACATCATCCAGTGAGGTCATTCTGTTGCCAACATTGCACACACTTTCCGATTCATTTCACCCGACCTCTCCGTGTCCTCATTCCCATTCCAATCTTATCGGCACAATCTTGAACGAGAGTTACAACATTATCTGCATTTCGTCGGGTGATTGAGCTTGATGGACACAGACGGTTGGTGGATGACATTTTGTTATTCTAGGAGAAAAAGTAGAGGTTTAAGCAAATGATGAACTAAGTTGAAAGCATGGTGAGGGAAACATGTGTCAGTTTTAATGCAGGTATCGACATCGTTACTCATATAGAAGCACGCAATAAAATACAACGTGATGTTTTCAAAGACGATATTGAATGATCGCGGTTGACCTTCAATAAATCAGATCTGGACTCAGACGCTATGAAGATAAAGGTGTTTTTTCATTTTAGGGAAATGCCATCATGTAATATGCCTTAAGACCATTTTTGAGAAAAGGTCTGACGGCCCGTCCACACTACAGCGTCGACAGCGTCGACAACTCCAATCTGCCCATTCACTTTGAATGGGGTGACGTCACGTCGCCTCGCTTTTTCGCCGAACTGAATTGTGGGTAGCAGAGCGGTCCGTCTCCGCCGTCTCCGGCGTCAGAAGTTGAACAATGTTCAACTTCTGACGCCGGAGTAGCCAGCGCCAGCCAATCAAATCCCGTTTCGGAAAATCTGACAGCTCAAGCCGTAGCCAATCAAACCGCGTCTAAGCTGGGAGAGATATCCCGCCGTTCATTTCTATATTTCAAAAAAAGTTGGAGGAGAAACTAACTATCGCCGTAGCAAATCACCCGGTTTTGTATGACCAGACCCTCTTCGCCTCCCGGGATACAAACCGGAGGAACCAGGCATGGAGGGAGGTGGCAGAGACAGTGGGGGAAACTGGTAGGTTTTCGCCTGTTTGGGGAGTTTATATATATATTGCTCGCATACAATCCCCGGGGTTTTTTGCTTTGTATGTCGGGGGCGGGAGATTCATGTGATTGGTTGTTGGTCGTGTTGCTTGAATAAAATCCCCAAGCTGTCAGACACGCCCAGCTCCAAGCTTTTTTTGAAGCTGTAGTGTGGACGCTCCGTGATTGTTGGTCATTTATAGAATTTATTAAATATCTGAGCAAACATCGGATTGATTGCCAATTTGTTACTATGTTATAAAACAAGTCAGACTATAGTGTTCCCGGCCACCAACGCTGTTTCCAGATCTCTTTTTACATCCATGGCTTCCAACATACTGCTTCTTGAACATGTGCGTGTCGATGAAGAGGCGGAGGGGGGGGGGGGGGGGGGGG
>NC_047521.1:23690421-23732921 GCF_902827115.2 Pseudochaenichthys georgianus | reverse complement strand
TGGACACATCTCTCAACACCCAAACACAACTGTAAACAGATTTTCTTTTAATGTATGGATATTTGACAAATCACTACCCTTTCAAACTGTATTCTTCTTTATTAATAACTGTCATATAGTATTTTATACCTGTTTACTTTATTCTCTTATTTTTTTTATAACTTTAAAAATGATCATATAAAGATGTGCCTTTACCTCACTGGTTGTAGACAAAGCTTCTTATATTCGTTAGCATAGCTAGCTTACCAGATGCTAATGATAACAACACAGTTATTGACTGTCTGATCAGAATGACAGATGAGCAGATCGCCACTGGGCTTTCAACTAAAGACACAGACACGCAGAAACTGCGGCATGTGTATGGACTTATCGGTACTGCAATTTCTGAAGTGCTGGAGTGGCGTTCTGGTGCTCTCCGTCAGAACTGCACCCCTGTCAGTCGAGACATATACCACGTGATGACACGTTAGGCTCGTGTTGTGTTCAAGGACCCTGACCTTGGCCAGGAAAAACAGGCACTCGCTTGTTTAATTGTTTTGCGGTCTAGATTTCTTTCATTTTTTTATTTTTTGCGTGTGTTTATAAATTACCTCGAGGGCCGTACCAAATTGTCTCGCGGACCGTATACGGACGGAGGCCGGAGGTTCCCCACCCCTGCCATAGAGTCTCACTCTGAGCGAGTGCTGCTGCAGCTGCTCTCGGCTTCGTCCATACTAATTCATTCATTCATTCAATGCTCGCCGGTTCCGCGGTTCCACATTGTTTGTTGTGAGGAGTCTGATATATTTAGTATATTTATATTTTAGTGCGACAGCCAGGGGTGACAGGCGCGTACGCGTCACAGGCAGCTTGCTGTTGCCAGATTGGGTGGTTTTCCGCATTATTTTGAAGCCTGTTTACGGTGTGTTTTAACTGGGTTTTCGGCTGAAAGGCATATGAAATCTGGCACACTTTTGAACGCCGTTATAATACAGTGCTGAGAATGAACGCACTTTTGAACGCCGTTATACAGCGCTGAGAATGAACGCGTTCTCAATTACGTTCATCTAGCGGAAATACAGTACGTTCAGTTCACGTTCGCCCAAAATATGAACGCGTTCATGAACGATCGTTCATTGAACGCGTTCAGGTACATCACTGTATATATATATATATATATAGTTACAACCGGCCCTTTGAGTGTAACCATAATGCTAATGTGGCCCACGATGAAATTGAGTTTGACCCCCCTGCTTTAGATGTATTTTTGACCATGGGCTAATGTTCGGGTTCGGGTTCGGTGTACGCATGACAAGTGAGATTGGTTATCGTTTAGGTTCGTTCCAGAGGCAAAGAAGGACAAATCAAGACTTCTGCATCCCCAGAAAATAAATATTGCATCCAGGAAGTCCCGGCTCCTGGCCAGAATAGTCGTAAATATTTTCAAACATATTCGGTAAATAAAGTTTCCGGTTTAGGTTTTTACGTGTTGATTTGTTTGTCTCAGACTTACTGGCTGAGAGGTCTATCTTTGGATGGAGCCAGGCTAGCTGTTTCCAACTGCCCTCAGGTTTACCGCTAAGCTAAGCTAAGCTAAGCTAACGCTCTTCTAGCTGTATCTTGATACTGATTCGAGAGGAGTATCGATCTTCTCATCTAACTCTGTTTTTCAAAATGTCTAAGTATTTTAAAATACTTAATTCCCTTAACAACACAAATCATTTCTTTCCGCTGCAAAAATACACGTTAACAGTCACATGTAACAACTGCTTCTGTTCCTCTTATTGCTGTCAATGAACGAGTGAGATGTGATACGAGATTAATTCAATGTGGAAAATGAGAAAATCTGATGAAATGAAGGGAAATGCAACCCGACTGTCTGCCCGCTAACATCACAATTATTGCGTCAGTTGAAATTTAAAGTGGCAACAGAAGCATGTGAGGAGATAAATCCTCAAACACTGACACCGTGTTCAGGTTACATGTTAATTTATTGTACGTATTACATACAGACAGGTGTACCATTACATGATGACCCCCATAGTGGAGCGGACAACTTGCAGGAGGAAAGAACATACATGGCTGTCAGTGGAAGCTATGTGTGTGTGTGTGTGTGTGTGTGTGTGTGTGTGTGTGTGTGTGTGTGTGTGTGTGTGTGTGCACCAGTTGTTTTATATAAATACACTGTAGGCCTACGTATATTTGTTCCTGTTGTCGCTGGGGTAGAGTTGGCCAGCGTAGCAAATCAAGTTTCACACACACACACACACACACACACACACACACACACACACACACACACACACACACACACACACACACACACACACACACACACACACACACACACACACACACACACACACACACACACACACACACACACACACACACACAAATTCCAGCCTGCATCCAGATAGTATCATAAATATCATACACACACACACACACACACACACACACACACACACACACACACACACACACACACACACACACACACACACACACACACACACACACACACACACACACACACACACACACACACACACACACACACACACACACACACACACACACACACACACACACACACACACACACACACACACACACACACACATTCCCACACAGCAGCTATCTGGTGTCTGTGGCTCGGGTTGCTGTGTCCACTAAGACTTTACAGGATGTTTGACCTATTCTGACCGTCGCTGCGGCCAAGACTCCTCTACTATTCCAAATATCAAATACCAACATCAGCAATAACCACCAGCACTGCTCCGAGTAGCTACAACCTGGTGTGTGTGTGCGTGTGCGTGTGTGTGTGTGTGTGTGTGTGTGTGTGTGTGTGTGTGTGTGTGTGTGTGTTGCCTGCATTAAGAGTGGAGAATCACGTTGGTTTTTCTGCAGATTTGAGTTACATTTTGTGGATTAAGGGGTCACGGAAGGAGTTTGACCCCAGATGAGCCCGAGCCAGCAAACCCGCTATAAAACACTCCTCATCTCCTGCTCTTCCTCTAACCCCCCTGCTCTTTGTGCCTTTCTTATCTTTCCTGTTCAGCTTATTTTTGTACTTTAATTTATACCTTTTTCTTGCTCCTTCTCTTTTCTTTATAATGTGGAACCACAATGTGTTTTATATGTACATAATCAATATTCTCACATTTACAGTAATTTAAGTGAATATAAATTTAAATATGTTCTGTTTTCATTGCCTTGTTTTATTCACATGTAAAAAAATGTTTTGTCCATTTTAAAAAGTGAGGTTAAAAAAATTGGTTTTCCTTTTGAGTAACTATCGACACAGCATTTATAATTTGGGAAAACACACATACAACATTCTGAAAATTCTTATATTTTTTTATATTAAATTATTAATTAAAGACAAACAAAAAAATTAGAGCATGGACAGTTTTGTGAGTCAACTAAATTAACTAAAAATAAAAATAATACATACATTAAATTGATATTGTGCATTAGATATTTTACTCAATACACCAATGGGTTTAAAAATTAAACGTGTTTCTTAATAACGTGTTTCTTAAAAGGGCCCATTGCAGCCATATCTTTTGACTCATATTAGATAATAGGATTAAACGTTTATTAATGGTAATTTTAACTATGTTAGATCCACTGGCAATCGTATACTCACAAATGACTGAAACCTTCAGCTGATGTCTTGATTGGGAAACTGCTCCAATGTTGAACTTAAAATATTGCTACACACAAACCTTTCTGTAAAATATATAGTCGACTACATCCCTTTTTTTTCAACTTTACTCTCGGTAACAGGCCAGAAAGAGAAACAAGTGGTAAACCTGCAGGAAGCCGGAGAACAGAGGAGGTTTGTTGATGTTGTAATGTAGGAGAACATGGACAGGACTTCCACTCTGCCAAGAACCCATGATTTATGTAAGCCTGCCATCTGTTGCCACAGAATACGTTGCACAACTACCAATGAGTCAGATTGGCTATACGGTCATCTACAATGTCTCACACACACACACACACACACACACACACACACACACACACACACACACACACACACACACACACACACACACACACACACACACACACACACACACACACACACACACACACACACACACACACACACACACACACACACACACACACACACACACACACACACAGTAAGATGGATAGCGCTGGCGAGCTCACAGAGGCTCGTATGAACAATGGATGAGGTGAGAAAGAAGACTGCTGATCTCCTTACTCCCACTCTGAGTGACCTGAATACACCCCAGCGTACACACGCACGCACATGCGCACGCACACACACACCCACACACCCACACACACACAGATTGAGCACTTCTCAATAGCCTTTAGATTCCCCTACGCTGGTGACATGCCTCAGATGTGTCGTCTTTGTTCCCACCCGTCAGACCCCCACCTTAAAAAACTGAAGAAACACAATTAAGAAAAACTGCCACACTTTTCCTTGACACCTTGACCCTTCACACTCACACACACTCACACACACATCGGCTCGTGGCATGTTTGCTCTTACGACGTGAAAGCCCTCTCTCATTAACCCAGAGGGCACCCCCAGCCTCCCATTGTGCCCCTATCTCCCGCAGCATTCTGGGTAAAGTAGTTTAACAATGTCAACCAGATAAGCCCAATGCAAACGTGCTGATAAGCAGTGAAAGACTGCACTTAATGTGTGTGTGTTTCTTGAAGGCGTTGCTTGATTGCGGAGCCAATGAGGAGGATGTAAAAGACCAACAGTGAGCAGAATGGGTATGTATATGTGTGTGTGTGTGTGTGTGTGTGTGTGTGTGTGTGTGTGTGTGTGTGTGTGTGGTCACCCTGGCAGGCGCACAGTTTCATATCTCTGTAATAACAATCTAAACTGCAGAAACAGCGAAACACAGAATACAAAAGAAAAGCAAACACACATCCCGCTGGACAAAGAGCCTGAGTGAATGTGTGTGTGATTTCAAAATGGCCAAGGACCATTAGCAAAGTTATTCAGACAAAAAAAGTGACTCAACTTTTCCTGTATTGACAAGTTAAGCAGAAGGAGAGGGATACGCTCGCAGAAAAGAAAAAGGGTCCGAGGAGTGGAGGGGCCCACATGTAAGAGAAAAGAAAACGCAGCTCAGTGAAATAAAGTTTACGGCCGATGTCCAAGGCGACGCTGAATCTCGAGCGCTTCTTCGCCGGCTGCCACGAGGCCACTGCACTGTAATGCGAGGTCAAAGGTAAATCCTCTCTCCAGACTTTAATGTTGCAACGAGCCGCGTCACAAAGGCTCCGCTGCGATTAAAGGGTGTGAATATTTCACAGGAATTCTCAAATAAAACGCAGTACATTTTGTCCCAGAAACTTAAAGGAAACTGAAAATCAATAAAAGTACACATAAGTAACTAAATATATTTACTCAAGTACTAATAATTTCAAGGGACTTCTACATTACTTGAGTATTTCCATTTGTTGTTACTTCAGAGGCAAATGGTGTACTTTTACGCCACAACATTCCTTTAATACCTTTAGTTACACCTGGAGTATACAAAGTCATTAAGACTAGCTGCATCCTTACCAGCTTTGATAACACTTCATCAATAATTATAAAACATATCATATATATTATTCTGAAATTGAGTAATTTGCATACTAATGAGTAGTATATTTTGATGCTAAAACTTTTGTTCTTTTACTAGAGTAACATTTTGAATACAGGACTTTTACTTGTAACAGTGTATACACTGATACTTCTACTTTTACTTAAGTACAAGATCTGAGTGTTTCTCCCTCCTAAAGAAGAACAGGAATGCATGGAGACTGCGTGGATTTATATCAGACTGTACACAAGACAAGCTGTTTGCTGAGCACATGTGAGCTGCATTTTTGCATCACTCACACACACACACACACACACACACACACACACACACACACACACACACACACACACACACACACACACACACACACACACACACACACACACACACACACACACACACACACACACACACACACACACACACACACACACACACACACACACACACACACACACACACACACACACACACACACACACGTATTTGAAATCTTGGCAGGCCGAAACCCGATATGGTCGCTTTGTTCTCTTAATGATCCTGTTCCGTTTTTATTATCCTGAATACCTGACCCACCTGTACACCCAGGTGCCTTTACCCTGCGCGTCGTCTCTCAGGAATCAAGGGAAGATACAGTTTCCCTGTCTATCCCCATTCTTCCCCCTCTATCGACAGCTACAGTTTCAAATTGCTTCCTCCTCTCATGTGTTTCTTTCTCTCTCCCTCCCCCTCCTTATTCTTTCTCCTGCGGTCCATTTCCTGCAGCAGACAAACGATCGCCTTTGATGAACACAAGGCCGCATTCAGAGGACTCACGCCCAATCAGAAGTGGAGAAGGAAACAATCGAGATTTTTTTTTGTAAGAATCTTTTTTAATGAAACACAAAAAAGGCAATAAAATTAAGATAAATATTTTTTTCCTTTTGTACATGAGGAAATATTTAAGTCATATTTCCCAAAGAATGACTGAAATTACATAATATATTTTAGTAGGCAATCTCAACCGTACAAAGCAGTTTTTCCAGTGGGTCTTAATAAAAGTAAAAAAAGCAATGATGTCGCTTCGGTCAAAACGTGATGTTTACAGCTCCAGTGTTTCTTAGAGAAAATACAGCTTTAAAAAAAAAAAAAATCAATAAAAGACCCATAAAAGTAATATTTAAAAATGGAGTTTCACATTCCTCTTAAAGCTTTTGCTTCGCAGTGTAACAGCAACATGTTGTTAAAAAATCAGTCAATGTCCTTAAAAAAAAAGAAAGAAAAAGGCAATCATGATTCCCCCCCCCCCCCCTGTACATCCTATACACCGACAACCAACAGTCGTCACAGAATTGCATAAACGGTACGATGGAGGAAAACATAAACACACACACACACAGACATTTTTGGCAAAGCAGGAATAAAAGTGACAAGAAGCGTAATTTTGTGATTTGATCCTTATCTTGTTTTGTCTCTTATCAACATCGCCCCATTGAATTGGCTCTGATTGTCCTTCACAGTCACGTGACGCCATTACGGTTGCCATGGTGACCTCAAGTGCATCAGCTGGGCAGCGTGCAGACAATGTTGCTGCAACGTTTCTCGGAGGCTGTCATAGCAACGCCGGATGAGCACGAGCGTAACCTCCGTGATTGCAGCGGGTCCCGGATTCAGATTTGATTGATCGTTTTTCTTTTAAATGTCTTTTTTCATATAAATTGTTTTTAATGCGATGAAACTCACAGGTGCTTTGGTATGTTTCTTTTTTTGATGCCAGATAAATATCTACATTTGATATAGGAATACAGGAAATAGATAAAGGAGATTCTTAGAGGATCAGAGGACAGCAGAAACTCGGTTTCTTTTCCAGTATTTGCATTAAAAAAAGCACATTTTTAAACCAATGGAGTGAAACAAGGAGAGAAAAATGAATTTAGACAAAAAGAGCCTTGTTCTGATTTCCTTAGAAAAACATTTCCCAAACGCCCTTTCTACATATTTAAAGTCTTCACATCAGTTGTACAGTTTGACCCCGAATCTCCAATCCTGTTCAGTGCATTGAGAGAGAAGGACACTAACCCTCCCTCTGTCAAAAGCCCCCCGATCCCACCCACACACACCCTCAAAAAACGTAAATAAAATAATCTCTGCAAAAGAAAACAACAAAAACAAATATATATGTATACTATTTACAACATGTCATATTATACATGATGCTGTACAAAGCACACACACACGCGCCCATGCACACACACATCTCAAATAAACAATCCAACCACCTGTACATGTGTCTCTGCACCCGCGATAGGGGGGTATGAGAGAGAGAGGTATTGACGTGTATGGCTTGACAGGAGAAGAAATTCCGGTTTTCTGAGGACTGCACGTTTAGTACGGGACAGATTCATATTCAGAGAGCTCCAGATAAACTGCCGAGACGTCATCCCTGCCTGATGAGCGCGGATGACCACGTGCCACACATTCAGTACACACACACTCACCGCTAAAGCACTATTTACTTAGAGCTCATTAAATGCCAAACAGGGTCATCGCGGTCGCTCCGCAAACACACATTCACACTCTCACACACAAAGTCCGAACTACAGTGTTTTTTTGGTCCTGTTGGGGATCTCCCAATTGTCAAACTACCAGTATAAGACCATTAAAAACCCTCCAAACCAGTGCGGTTTACAGTCAGTCTTTGTTTGAGACTCCCGCCGTAGTATCTCCAAGCGACTGTAACTCCAAAGTGCTCATGTCCTTGGTTCTTTAGTTTCCTTGTCGACGATATCCTCTGTTATTTCAGCCACAGGGAAGGCTGCCGACGACAAGGAGCCTCGGTCCACATCTGATAAAGAGGTTGACCCGTCACGGATCGGACTTTCCCCCAGAACAAAACCTCTTAGTGCCAGTACCGTCAGGCTTCATCCAGTGTGGCCAGCTCCTTCTCTCCGAGGGACAGATCACCACGCAGAGTCAGAACTCGTCGTCTTGGTTTCCCTCCGTCCCTAGTCGTCTGGAAGCAGGATCCAGAATGTAGGTTAGACATTTTTTGGATTTCTCTCTAGCTGGAGGTGCTAGGACACGATGGCCATGCCGTCCGCGCTGATCAGCTGACCCGTGGTGGGTTCGTAGGACCCCGCCAGGTAGAAGAAGTCGTTGGCCGCGCTGCCGGGCTTACGGTCACGCGTCAGGTGATCGTACTCCACCCTGCTGACCACCTGGCAGCGATGGGAGATGGTCTGAACATCGTTCTCGTCCTCGTGGCTCGACTGATACAATGCATTCTGGGAAAGATAGACAGGAAGAATGGTAGATTAGGGGGCGTCAATTTGTGTGGAAAAGAAGCGGGGACAAAGGTGGGTCAGATTGTCTTTAAAGTGTCCCACACCTGTACAATGTGTGTGCCATGCAATCAGTTTGAGGTCAGAGGAGATGAGTAGCAGGATTGGGAAAAAACAAGGATCTATGTCAATATGTATTTAAAGTAACTGATGCATGCTTTTTGGGCAACATTTAAAGGTGCTTTTATGTGTTATCCTTTTCCTGTAATGTGTTAAATAGGTTTCAGTGCATTTAAATGGTCCGCAAAGGCTACAACTCCACCTCCTGTATGTTGATAAAGCAGCAAGGATACTGTACAGCCTGAAAACGTTGCTTTCACAAGAAAAGCTGTTGTTTTTGTTTGGCAATATCGTCCGTGCCTCATATGTCAAATCCGTTGTTGTCATGTCTCGTAGCGTGGGATGTAGTTTGAGTTCCTGCCAGTTGTGATCTATTCTGTTTGCGCAGCCATGATGGATATTTCTGTTCGTGCAAAGTCCTCAGCTCTTTTTCTAGTTATTCCAAACAAGCCACTATTGCTGTTGCCAAAAATGCAAAGTGCATGACTTCCTGTGCGGCAGGAGAGACATGTTTCCTGGGAAAGCCCGGTTTTAAACGGAGTATTTAGAAACAGTACATGATAACATTTTCATGAAGTGGATGTTCAGCCGGTCATAGCGGATGGAAACGGGGGAATAAAAAAGCAGCAAAGAGGTAATGTATTTATATGAACATTTCACGGGCTGTTACTTTGACCATTCCCCGTTTCAGAGAAATTCTCCTTGCACTCTGCGGCCTTTACCTTGCCATCACGGTGTCGCTTCCCCAGGCGGGTCTCCTCCGGGTGGTAGAACCACTTGACCCTGACCACCATGCTGGAGCTCCAGGACTCCCAGAGGCTCTCCACCCGGCCCACGTAGGGCAGCTGGGGCCGGCCGGGTGACAGGAACACCGCGCAGTCCCCGACACGCACCGTCTCCTTGCCCCTCACGATGGCCTTGTAGAAAAGCTTGCGGGCTTTACCCTTCAGACCTCTCCTCTGTGGACGGAACGGGAGTTAAAATAGCACTCGCAGTCAGTTTATTCAGCGCCGAGGGCTCACTCACCACCAAAAGTCAATTAAGATTTGTGTTTGTTTTGCTGAACCCAGGCTACCAAAGCACGGTTACATTTAATACTTCTTTCCTAACGCCAAAAACGAGCTACTCATAACACTCAGGTCCCGTTGAGTTACGGGACCACGTGAGCTGGCACACAAACGGAGAAGGGCCTATTTCTGCTCTGTCGATTCATTTTTAACGCTGCAGATGTTTACAGAGCAAACAGCGCGGCAGAATGTAAACTGAGAGTGGCAGTTCTGTTATCTCAGGATCGTGACTTAATAAGCAGGAGAACACAGTCAGAGAATAAAGCCTCGTAGGGTTGCCAAAGTCTACAAGGACTGAGAAAGACTGCAAGGACACATTCTATTTGATCATTGCATGTACTGTATGTCATCAAGATATGACTCAGCAGACTGAAACAACAACAGTCTACTTAAGTTGTGAAGTGAAGGGTTATTGACATGGTTTCGTAATTGTACGACCAACGTAATGGAAAAGTCTGGAATCCATTTCATATTCTATTTTCACCAGAATGGACGCGTGTGAATTCTCTCTTGACTTTTCGTGTACGTAAAGGGCCCCAAAAACGCGTTGACTTCAACTCCGCTTTAATTTGAATTGTACAAAGCCCAACGTGTCCTACCTGTGTGGGGTTTCCGGACCACTTCCAGAGCTGGCGTCCCGGCAGAAGAGGTGCCAGGCTGGGCAGAGGCTCAGGTGAAGACATGCGCTGCCGCTTGGCCGGGTCCTTGGAGGAAGACTTCTGCAGCTGGCTCCCTGGGCTGCTCTGCCTCTGATGGTGGCTGCTGGACCCTCTGTCCTTCCTCTTCAGCTGCGCCTTCGCCGTGCTACTGTTAGCCACCAGGCCTACTTTTGACATCAACTCCTTCCTGTCTTCACTCCTCACCTTTGACCCCGAGATGCTACCTTTGGCCCTATAGGGAGCTGGCGGTGAGGAGCTGGAGGGGGCGGAGTCAGGGTTCAGGAGGTCAGCGGTCACGTTTTGTCTGTGTTTGTGTTTGTCCTGCTGGAGTAAGGCGCGTCGCAGCAGCACGGCGGACGACTCTTCATCCGATGAGTAAGAGGAGTCGTTTTCTGACGAGCAGAGGGACGATGAGGAGATGGAGCCGGAGGAGGAAGAGGAGGAGGATGACGAGGAGAAGCAGGCGGAGAGACGGGAGAGAAATCGGCTTCCACGTTGGGATGCGTCCCCTGTACTTCTCCGTGGAGCTTCAGCATCCTGACCTTCGTCCTCGTCTTCCTCATCGAGCTCAGAGTAAGAGCTGGGGCCGTCGCTCTGGTAGTCCAAATCCCCTTCCTGGACTCCGAGACCTGCAGCCAGGAGATCCTTCCTCAGAGGTGGAGAACCCTTTGAAACCCCCTCAGATCGGACCCCGGTGATATCTTTCTCTCCTCCTGACTTCTTCCCATCTTTCACCACCATGGCAGGGTGGATGTATCGCAGCGGCGCTCCTGCAGAGGCCGGACTTGTATCCCCTTTGCCTCCAAGTCGTTGTAGCGCCTTTCCATTCTTTGTTTTGGGCGAGGTCACTCCTTCGTGATCGAGCTTCACCGGGAACTGCTTTCTGTCGCGTTCGCTCGCCGGATGCCTGTTGTTAGAAGCCATGTTTACTGATGGGGAGCAGGCAGAGGACGAGACCCCCATGGAGGGTCCAGAAGAGCCAGGTCGCCCCGACCCAGAGCTCCTGGAGGTGGAGTAGCTGTTGGCGATGCTGCTGAAGGAGTCTCCTGCAAAAGGGGAGCCGAATATGCCTTTAAATGGCGTTGGCGGAGCGAGGAGGTGGGAGGGCCGGTGAAACAGCCCCAGGTCTCGCTCTCTCCTCCTCTGGGTCTTACGGGACGTCCCGTTGAAGAGGAAGAAGTCAACCGGAGGTCGCTTCTTGGGCGCGGACCAGTTCAACAAGGAAGTGTTGCCTTTGGTTACGGTATCCGTTACTGATGTCGCCGTGTTCGATGTCTTTGGCACAGAGTGGACTTTCTTCGGTCTGCCAACTGAAAAAGGAGAAGAGTTATAATCAGGCTTGGGTTGTAATGGATTACATGTGATGGTATATCGTAATCAGGGTACACATTTTTTTTTTCATTTTCAAATTTCATAGTCTTTTATTATTATTATCATTATTATTTTTTCCTTGATGTTATTTTATTTATTATTTTAGATGTTATTGATCTGTGTGAATCTTTGCTGTACTGTTTTTTTCACGCTTACCCTGTTGCTGCTTTGTACTGAATTTCCCCTCGGGGTTAATAAAGGTTCATCTTATCTTATCTTAAAAAACACATAACTGGTACTTTAAAAAAAATAAAAAGGAATTACTAGCAGGATGATAAAGCAACAACCCATCTAAAAATAAATATAAAATTACTTTTATATCGCGATACTTAGATTAGGCTACTAATCAAAACATTTAAGTAACTCTCTCGCCCCTGTTATGAAGTAATGGATCTTGAAAGTGATAATCGTGGAAGCGTTTTGGAGAAACGTTTATCTCTTTGATCTCCACCTAGCCAGGTATAAACAACATATTCATTACTCAAACTAAAACAAAACCTGGTAAACCTGTCTCTCCCTCCGGCTGTATTGTTACCCGGAGCTTTTGAAGAGTAAAAAGCATGTTGCGTAACAAAAGAAAACACATCGATGACACCTCGTTAACGCGTGATTGATGTGGTCAAATAGAGGTTAAATGATAGGAGGCAAACAAAGAGTTTTAATTTACGAGTCTTTCGGTTTATATCCCTCCCTGCTCTGACTCGGGGGCATCTGATAAGTGGTTGGCAGTTTGAACTGTAAACGAGGCGGTGTTTGGGGGGTTTTCCAATATTGCCTAAAGGGCTGTGAATGTATTTACTAGTTAGACCAGTACTTCTCAGACAACATCAAATTAACCTTTGGTGTCTGAGGGATCCCAGAGTGGATTCCTCAGTGTAATTAAATAAAAACCCATTCTTTCCCACACATATAAAACTAAAGATCCAAGTAGTTTATTTCCCAGAGGGGCCGGTTATTCTGCGTTCGGTTAGTCTCGTCACTTTGTGCATAAAATAGCAAAACGTAAAAAGTTATGAATTAACCTAATATTTGCCTTAACCCTCAGGAGACATTGCACCTAATTTGACTTTCAAACACGTATGATTATTATTCTTTTTTCTGATCAACGATTTAAAAATACATTTCGATGTTTGCTCCTTGCGACCGCAGCTCGCCTCCTTTTTACCCGACTGTTGATACATTCTCAAATTGACCATAGTGGCGTAAATATGTGTACAGCTAATAGTGGTAACATTTCCCTCACCTGGTCGTTTCTCTTGGGGCCTTCCTGCCGTCTCCTCATTGGCCAGTTTCTCTGTGGGCGTGTCTTTCCTCTCCTGGGTGGAGCTTCTTCGTCTGCGGCAACTGGGTGAGATCAGAAGAGCTGGAGAGGGTTCCACACCTGATGGAGACAAATGGGTTTAAACTAACGTTTTTAGCTTGATTGTTTCTTTCTTTCCTTCCCTCCTTGCTTCCTATCTTCCTTCCTTTTTCTTTGTGGTTTGTTCTACTTTTGTTTTGTCCTTCCTTTCTCTTCCTCTCTTGTCTTACTCACAGCAGATTTGGTATCCTGGTGGCAGGAGCCTGATGTTTGTGAGGGAGATCCTTCCTCTGTCTCCATCATCAAACTCCACCATCACGCTGCCTTCCTTCTCCTCCTCACCTGGACTCCCTAAAGCACAACACATAAAACAGAAGACATTAGTTCCTGGAAAGGCACTAGTGTGTGTGTGTGTGTGTGTGTGTGTGTGTGTGTGTGTGTGTGTGTGTGTGTGTGTGTGTGTGTGTGTGTGTGTGTGTGTGTGTGTGTGTGTGTGTGTGTTTATCAGTGCTTCCTGCTCACCTCGATGGACGTATCCGGGGTAAAGACAACGAGAGCGCTCACTCCAGTACGTACACACTCGTGTCCCTGCAGTGAGGATGGTCTCGCTCTGGGGCCTCACGTCCAGCACCTGGGAGAATCACAAAACGATCTGTGTTACACATGTTTTAGAAGGAGTGTCCTGTGACAGATGCCGGAGCCTGAAGACTGACACTCACAGCTTCCTGTAGTAGCTGCTCCAGCGAGTAGATCCGTGGGCGATTCCCTCGTTCTCCTTCGATGACAACACTGAATCTGAGAGAAACCAAATGTAAATTAATACAAAATAAAAACTCCTCATGAGTAGACACTTTCTTTCCACTACCAGCTGTGTTGGCTGCCACTTCTGTGTATCTTGGCTTTATAGCTGTCTGGAGTTGTGTTTTCGTCAAGACTACCAGAGCTAGTTTTCGAAGTTGTAAACCAGAGAACACTGTTGTTGCATTTTGGCTTTTTATTGCTTACCTTTAGGGGCTCCCACTATGAAATTGGTAAGCTAAGGTGGTTATCATCTAACATGTTGATGCTTATCGTTTTGGAATCAGCAACCCTGGCTCCTATAAAATAACTTTACCATATAATTAAACTGCAATGCGACTGAAATTTATTTTCCACCCGGATGTATGACTCTACGGATGTTGTTGTGGATTTGCGAAAAATGACAAACGCTTGTTACTTTACTCTTCCCTGGCGTGCTTAATGTTCAAAAAGGTCTTTGGGATTGGTAAACCCCTTCGAGAAGTCCCGCCCTTTAGCCTATCGTGTACAATGTGTTCGGGCACTAGCCAATAGAAGCACGAGTCCTTTTCAGACCGTTTACATGCACAACAAGCTATATAACACACGACTACAGGAAAGGGAAAAACCCCAACAAGCATAATAGGGGCCCCTTTAAATTAAATAACAATCATCATTTAAAATAATCTAACGCTGACTTTTGATTGGATGCTCAATACATACAGCAGTTTACTGAGGTCTTTTGCAATATGTCAAAAAACTAATTAAATCCAAATATAATCCCATGCTCTTTGGTTGGGAGCATACTTTTTAGAAGACCATATATGAAATATGCTCGTTCCCCTTGGAAGGTTTTATTTGGTGAAGGAGTATGAATGTTTTAGTGTTTCTGTGGACGCACTGCAGGGGAAGGCTCTTACATGTCGGGCAGGTCCAGAGTTTGGACGCAGGCGGCGTACAGCAGCTCGTCCTCCTTGGAAATGAGGATCTTCAGGCCGTCCACCAGCATCTCTTTACTCAGCACACAGTTTGGCAGCGCTGCACAGCGAGGGCGTGGTTCAGTGATTGATGGATGGAGAAGATAAAGCGTGAGTGATCCATCATTTGTGAATGTGTTGAATAATTGCTATGTGAAGTGAAAAAGCGGGGACGCACAAAGGCACAGGAGGACGTGTGTGTGTTCGAATGTGTGAAAAACCTTTTCAAACCTGCATGTGAGTGTGTAATTATGTGTGATGTGTCAGTGTTTATGCTTACCGGGTATTCTGCAAGGCATGTTGGGAGGGAGGTGGATCAACTGTATGTCCTCCTCCTCCTCCTCTTCCTCCTCTTCCTCCTCTTCTCCTTCTTCCTCTTCCTCCTCTTCCTCTTCCTCCTCCTCCTCTTCCTCCTCCTCCTCCTCGCCCTCAGAGAAGCTGCTCTCCTCATCCAATCGGAAGCCCTCGTCGGCTGCAAAGCTCTGCAGGAGCCGGCTCACTGCGTGGCCCTTAGCCTGGACAGGAAACAGGATGTGACATCAGTAGGGAGACAACAGGACATGGCATCACTTTATTATATGTTAAAGGGGCCCTATTGTGCTTTTGGGGGTTTTCCCTTTCCTGTAGTGTTATATAGGTTCTTGTGTATGTATTGTACGTGATAGGCTAAGGGGCGGGATATCTCTAAGCAGTTGGCCAATCAAAACAGAGTCGGCCAGCTAACCAATCAGAGCAGACGGGGCTCTGGTTTCAGACAGAGGGTGAAAAGAGCTTTTTGAACATTAAAGCACGGAGACATGTCACAACATATAAGAACACATTTAAAAATGCGCAGACTAGGTCCCCTTTAAAATAATCTTTAGTCAACAAGATCAGCATGCAACTGAGTCAGAGTCTTTTCCAGTCAGATGTGGTGAATCTTTCTTTGAGAAGCAACCGCAGGCATTGCTCCTTTTGCAATGTGATACTTCAATTAAAGCCACAGGATTTTCTTTTTCTCACTTGCCACCGTTCACTCAAAGGTCAAAGGTCACATTCAGTAATAACTGCAGCTCTTGAACCGACAGGACTTCAGTGTTTTGCTCAAGGACACTTCAGCAGGGTGGAGGCCTACTAATGAAGAAGCTTGAAACCTCATTTGCATTCTTACTTTCTACACACGCACACACGCACGCGCGAGCGCGCACGCGCACACACACACACACACACACACACACACACACACACACACCAGATACTATCCATCTCCAGACCGGTTTAGGCTAGTCTCTCCACAGATGGCAGAGATGATGGAAAGTCAGCTCGCCCAACAGGTATCTGCTTGTTTTTAAGGCTTTCCAAAGAAAAGATAATAATATTCAAATTGAAAGTGTGGGGGTGTGTGTGTGTGTGTGTGTGTGTGTGTGTGTGTGTGTGTGTGTGTGTGTGTGTGTGTGTGTGTGTGTGTGTGTGTGTGTGTGTGTGTGTGTGTGTGTGGGGGTGTGTGTGTGGGTGTTTTCTCTCTTGAAATTACCCACATCAGGAGACCATATATTTTAGTGACAGAAGTTTCGTCCCCAGAGGGCATGGGTGATTATTTATCTGTTGTGCTGGTTATGTGTGTGCGTGAGAGTGAGAGTGAGAGTAGATGCGTGCATGGGTGTGTGTAGGATTATGGCTGGAGATTATCTTTATACTGTTTGGTTTGGAGTTATGTGTTTTTTTGACATTCCCTCACAATGAGTCAAAGACAGGGGTAACCTCGGGGCGTCTCGTTGAAGTGAATGCGGGCGTCTCGCTGGCGTCTGCCTGCGCTAATACGACCAGCCAGCAGTGTGTTAGCACCGCAGTATGCAAACACACACCTACACAGCATATGGGATATCTGACATGACTGATTTACAGACGATGCTTAATACCTGCCTGGAAGGGAGTCCGGGAGTTATCGGTATGTCCTGTAATCTATGGGATGTTCAAACGTTCTGGCAGGGTGCGGCTCCAGGAAGGATCTAACTTTATTTGCATGCATCAGAAGGGAGAAACCGTCTGTGAGTCACCTTGTTTTTTTACTTGCATTTCCCTGTCAGCCTGAACCTACCCAGCCTTTTGGCTTGTTCCAAACAAACAGCCTCAACTCATTCAAAGAGGGATATTATATCATTTCTTGTAACTCTGTGACAGCAGTCATTTATTGTGATGCTCGTTGAATAACCTTTGCGTCACGCCTCTAAAATTGGCAATTGCATCTCACCTTTCCCTTCTCAGCTCGCTTTCCCATGCGCTTCTGTGTGACCTAACAAATATACCACGAAGCCCACAGATTCTGTGCCCTTTAGATGGAGGTTGAACTTTGGAAGAGTCCCACGGCTTCCTGCACGTTATATTAACTCTAAATATTGTTGATTTACCTCACATTGGCACTATATTGTGTGCACGTTTTATTGCAATTTCTGAGGAGCACAGGATAAATACATAGCGGTATCAAGCGCAGGAAGTTTTGCAAAGTTTGGAAAAGTATTCAAATGTGAAAGACACACCGTCATTCAATCGTTTACCCAGAAGTGCACATGAAGCAGCTGAGGAAGGAAATGCCAGTTTTGAAGAGTGTAGTCGACAGAGAAGTGCCATTAATCACTACTGACAGGAAGTCATTTACTTGGTTGAATACATGTCATTGGAAAAAGTAAAATATTACTGTGTCACTGTAAAATACTGTCTTGTACTCTAAATACAAGACCACACCCCGGTGCTCACCTTTCCCAGGATTCCCGACGAGTTCCTCCTCGCGGCCTCCTTGCTGCTCCTGTTGGCTTCAGTCAGAGCTCCATGGTTCCCCCGGCCGTCCCCAAAGCTGCAGCCCACTGACGAAGCACCCCAGCTGGGCAGAGACGCTCTTTTAGTCCCCTGGTGGTCTGGATGTCCTCTGTCTGAGGAGGAGAGGCTCAGCCTTCTGGGTGCTCTCCTCTGATCTGCACTGGTGAAGCTCTCCATGCCTGAGGGCGAAGAGGACATCGTGGAAATTAGAGTTGGGAAGTAAATTATAATATATATATATATGAAATTAGATAAGATAAAGTCATAGATTATGTTAAATATGGAGAGAAGATTTTAGGCTTTCTTTGACATAGAATCGTAATCAGATTTATTGCCAAGTTCTCACAAACAAGAACTTGTTTTTGGTGAATAATAGTATATACCTAAATTCAATAAAATAAATAAAAATGTAAAATAAGAGCCACGTAATGGAGGCCACATAACACAATTTGATAAGCATATTCTATTGTTCTAAATGAGTTAAATGAACAAAAGCTGTTTTAATTGCTCAGCTATGTAAATATCATTAAGATATACTCTTGTATTCTCCGTTTAGATGTTAACTTAAAACTTATTCTAGATTAGGGATTGTAGGAAAACAAATGTGCACAAACCATTCATAAAACACACGCAAAACCACCACACATGTCCAAGTGCCCTTCACATTTTGAAACAAATCTAAAACAATGTGGATTTCTCCAAACTCCTCAAATATTAAAGGGCCCATGTCGTGCTTTTCCAGTTATCACCCGTCCCCTTGTGTTATGTAGCTTTTTATGCTTGTAAACGGTCTGCAGAGTCACAAACCCTCAAAGTACACCCTGCAGCGAGTAAAACTCTAACACAGAGAAGACCTGTCTGCTGCCCCAGAACGCCTATCTTTTTCTATTTGTTCTTCCGGGAACCAAGTGACGTAACGACGACCCAATGGACCAATTGTCTCCTCACACACACTCTCTCTCAGCGGCTAAACTGTGACGCGCTGGACGGGGTGCTAGTGGAGCCTCGCGGCGGTGAAACTGTGGCGCGCTTACACTGTAGGTGCGTTTGGGGGTGCGGGTGCTAGTGGAGCCTCGCAGATGGGGGTGCTGCAGCCCCCTCAGCACCCCCCCTTCCCGCGCCCATGGTGCTCAGGCTGAGTTCAGGCTGAGTTTCGCGAGGTCTCGCAGACCCCACGCAGCAAGCAGGAAATGAACCCAGCTCACACTGTCCGCTCCTCGGAGCAGCGAGCCGCGCAACACGTTGCCCAGACCCCACGCAGCATTCTCATCCGTTCATCATTACTGGTGTCCTTTTCTGGTGTCCTTTTCTGGTGTCCTTTTCTGGTTGCTAACAAACGCCATTTAACACATAATCACTGATGTTCCGCTGTAACTGTAGTTGACTCATCAGAACAGAGTGGGCGAGCTGACCAATCAGAGCACAGTGGGCTCATAGGGGGGGGGGGGGGCAGGAGCTCCAACAAGCCGTGTAGGACAGAGAGTGAGTACACATACTATACAGAGATGCTGTGAGAAACCAATGTGAGTTTGGTATATTGAACAATGTACATCTATTCTAGTAGACCTCAACAATGGAATTAGGATCAGTAGAAGTGGCCATGACATGTGACCTTTAATGTTTCCCTTCACTTCAAGTATAAAGCATGTTGACACACAGACTTAAAGCACAAAGGCCTCACCGGGGAGCCCTGGTCTCTTGCTCCCGGCTCTCTGGTTTGCTTGGAGCTTGGAGGACTGCGATAAAAAAGGCAGAATCCCGGCAGGGTTGGCAGGAGCTTCTTTAGAGAATGAGCTAATCTGGATGTCACCGGCTCCGTCTTCGCTGTCGTAGCTGCCGTCCTCCTCTTCCTCCTCTGTGGAAATCACAACATCAATATGATCAGTCAGTCAGCTTCAAGAGATCTACCTGTACACACTGTTAGCTCAAGCCAGGGACTCACTTGATGAGGAGTATTGACAGCTAGCTTTCAATACTCCTCTAGCATCTACAGTTCGGTTCTCAAGCCTGTGGCTAAACACTCGTAGCCGTGAATACAAAAGTGAGCAGAGAAAAGAAACAAACTTCTCTCGGAGGCTTTGAAAGTGCCATAATTTGTCACATATTAACTCCAAGCTGCATAATAATGAGCGGCTTGTTCCTTAAGTGCAGTGACGGGGAGCACATGGTGACAGTGACACACATGCACATATGCAGCACACACACAAATACACACGGTTTGTTATTGGCAGCTGTGTGTCGCTGTCTGCAGGGGGTCGTGTCGGGTGTCGACACAACTCTGACACACTTGTCACTTACATGGCGTTCTCGTCAACACTTCCCACGCACACACACACACACACACACACACACACACACACACACACACACACACACACACACACACACACACACACACACACACACACACACACACACACACACACACACACACACACACACACACACACACACACACACACACACACACACACACGCACACACACACACACACACACACACACACACACACACACACACACACACAGGGACACACACACCTTCAACCACTGCTTCTCGAGCCATCGAGGCAACGAGGTCATTCAGATTTGAGCATTTTCTTTCAGTTCTGTTAGTTTTGAGCGTCTTCTCGTCGGAGGCATTTTGTTTTAAAGTCAGGAGGATTTATTTCTCCTCATGTCAAACCTCCGTCAGTTTCCCAACGCTGGGGAGGTGAAGAAGAGGGGAAGTCCAGGGTGTGAGATTCTGAGCCGGGCCAGAGCGAGGCTCACGTTACGGCGCGGTGTTGAGGGCCGGGGTGGCTGTGTTGCATGCCTGTGGCAAGTCGTTAACGGTTTTAACGGTGTGACAGACGAGCTGGGAAGTGAGAGAAGGGCCCCCTCGATGACGGCAGACAACTCACTCTCAGATACTTCACGGGCACACACACACACACACACACACACACACACACACACACACACACACACACACACACACACACACACACACACACACACACACACACACACACACACACACACGCACACACACACACGCACACACACACACACACACACACACACACACACACACACACACACACACACACACACACACAGATGTTCTTTCAGCCACCAGCCACAGCTCGACTCATATTTGTAGTAACCTGTGAAACTGTGGCTGGAGGACACGCCGGACTACATATGAGTGTGTGGCAATCAGACACACGGCTTATGTAAGCGTTCACTGCAGGCTCTTGACATAATCGTATTCAGAAAGTCGGAGGTGAAGAAGGCCGCACGATGAATCAACATTTTAACAAAATCGCAAAATGGACTACGATGCAATATCCAAATCACAGCAAGCACAGTATTTGGATAAATATGTGTTAAAAGAAATGGTTGCGTATTGTAAGGCTGCCGGGCGAGCACGCCTACACATATACAGTATTTTTTGGTACAGATTCTCTTGAAAAATACTATATTATTTAAGAAGTATATATTAATGTTTCAACCCCCAGAGCTCCCCAGCCGCCCCATCATTCTCACGCTGACCGGAACTGTAACTCACCGTGCTCTGAGCTCTCGCTGTCACTCTTCTCGTCCCTGACTTCCTGCTTTTTGTCGGAGGTCCGGTCGTCCTTGTGGTGAGTTCTGTTGGTGTTGACGGCCATCATCACTTTGGGCTTTCGACCCCTCTTCCTCTTGGAAGTCTGACCAGCTGCCCAGTCGTGCTGCAGGTCTGATGGAGAAACAGGAGGAGGAGTTCAGCGTCTGGCTTACAAAGCACTAATTGTTCAGGACCAACACGTTGAAATGTGCTATATTAATTAAAGGGGCCCTGGTATGCTCATCTTCAGGTTCATATTTGTGTCTCTACTGTAACTGCTTTAATGTTAAAAAGCTATTTATTTTTCTCACACTGCCTTCTGTCTGAAACCAGAGCCCAGTCTGCTCTGATTGCTTAGCTGGCTGGCTCTGTTGTGATTGGTCAACCACTTAGAGATGTCCCACCCCTTAGCCTATCACGTACAATCTGTTGGAGCGCTAGCCAATAGGAGCGTGAGTGTTACAAAGTCATGTCACTATGTTCAGGGAGTAAATAAAGGAGTCCAATGGAGGTGTTTCAGGCAGAGAGGGGGGGGGGGGGGGGGGGAGTGTGTGAGAGAAACTCCCTCTGGAGAGTACTCAGCCTTTGGAGACCATTTACATGCACACACACCTATATAACACACTGGGAAAAACCCCAAAAGCATCACAGGGCCCCTTTAACTTGCGTTGTCTTGTATATATATATATATACGCTCCGTCTGTACCCACCCTTGATTCCTTGTCTGCAGTGACTCATGGAGGCGTCCTCCTCCCCGGGGGGCCCTCTGCAGTGCAGCATGCCTGAAGACGATGCACCACGCTGGGCCTTCTGCTTCAGCTGGGTCACCCGCCGGGCGAGCCTGGAGCTCAGGGCGCCGGGCCGGCCTCGGTGCTTACAGCGGGCTTTCATCTGCAGACCGGGGGATTAGAAGCTGATTATTGACAAATGTATTTCCGCTAATTGAAATATCCAGGAAAGAACAAAAAGGTTAGCAGCAGGAAGTGGCTGTGAGTGTGCGCATGGGCCAGGAGAGACTGACCTGTGCAGAGCTGTGGCTGGAGAAGACGTGATTGGACATTTTCTTACTGGCTTTTTCCTCCAATAAATCCAACCTGGAAGACGTGAACACACAGCGGAGACACACTTAAACCAGAAATGATCATATCCAAACCAGATCACAGAATCAATCCCATCACACATTTCTTTCCTTTCATGGATGATTTTTCTCTGCCTCTCCGCTCTCTCTAGTTTCGTCTCCCCTGGGTTCATTAATTGTCTCTCCCCCTCACTCTTCCGACCTGTCTCATAACTTTGATGAGGTAAGAGAGGGACGACGCTTTTTGACGGCAAACATGGAAATATTCAGTGGCCGTGTGAATACATGAAACTCTGCTGAATCAACACATGAAAGGGGTACGAATGATCTGTTGTGAGGGAGGGAGGAGAGACACAGGGAGACAGAGGGGGGAGGAGAAGAGTTGAGGGGGGAGGGAGAGAGACAGAGAGAGAGAGATGAAGCAGTCTCGGGGGAGTCTGTCCGTTGACCGGAGCTCCAGGGCTCGATCGATAAACACTAACCTCTATTGAACACTACTCTCTCTCTCTCTCACACACACACACACACACACACACACACACACACACACACACACACACACACACACACACACACACACACACACACACACACACACACACACACACACACACACACACACACACACACACACACACACACACACACACACACACACACACACACACACACACACACACACACACACACACACACACACACAGTTAGCAGCTGGTGTCTGAGGCAGGTGAATCCTATATTCCCACAGAGGGAAGGTTTGGGTCTCAGCATCTCCGCTCCCGAGAGAGGAGAGGAGAGGAGAGGAGAGGAGAGGAGAGGAGAGAGGAGCAGAGGTAGAATAAGAGAGGAAAGGAGAGGAGGGAGTGAATACAATAGGAGAGGTGAAGAGAAGAAATTAAGGAGAGGATAAGATAGAGAAACAGTGAGGTGTGGGGAAGAGTGGAAAGAATAGAGGAGAGGAAAGGAGAGGAGAAAGAGGAGAGGATAAGATAAAGGAAAGGGGAGATGAGAGGAAGGTGTTAGGAGAAGATGAACGCATAGGAAAGGAAAAGAAAGAAGAGTATAGCAAAGGAAAATTGACATGAGAGGAGGGGATAGGAGGACAGGAAAGGAACAT
Organism: Pseudochaenichthys georgianus; assembly: GCF_902827115.2. Lineage (NCBI taxonomy): Eukaryota > Metazoa > Chordata > Actinopteri > Perciformes > Channichthyidae > Pseudochaenichthys > Pseudochaenichthys georgianus. The sequence continues at coordinate 23,709,229 of NC_047521.1, read as the reverse complement.
CTCAAACGTTGACCTCTGACCCCTCTGAAGCCCCAGCGTTCCCCTCGTGTCAGATTCTCTCCAACAATAGGATTTGTTCGCCTGTACACGCTGAAGAGAATATGGCCAACAGGTATGTATGGTTTCACGGTGTAGGCTCCGCGCCGCAGGTACATAAAGGGATCACTTTCTCCACTGGCTGCCCGGAGCCCTGACCCCGAGTCCACCCGACACCGGCGGGACGAATGGGAACGCCGCCTGTCAGTCAGACGTCAATGCGTCGGCATGCTTTAACCACAGTGCTCTTCGCATCATTGAACAGTGGCTCGAAAAAAAAAACCCACACACACAAACACTCCGACAGACACACACAAACACTCCGACAGACACACACCTTCCACATGCTGGAAAGCCTCTGCCAGTCACACACACTTCCATCAGCGCCTGGCCAGAGGAGCAGACGTTTAAACTTCATCTCTTTATATCTCAGGCTTTGACATTCTCTTAAATGACTGCCATCACTTCCTGTTGTTTATTAACCCCATTTCAACGATTAGTGCGTCCTACTTCCCTCTCTTCAGCTTGTGCTCTCCAGAACTGTTATAAACACTTGTGCGTCAGGTAAAGTTGGACGAGACATCATGCAAACTGAATGTTTTAGCTTTACAATAACACCTCTGAGGCCAGGCTCACAGATGCCAACCTCTGCAGCTTGGAGACAAAGCGTCAAAGAAATGGACGCCTAATAAGAGGATCTTAATGCCGGTGGTTCTGACATTTCACGTTTCACCAATCCCATTTCAATGTCCACATACTTTTGTCCATGAAACACACACGTGTGTATCAAAAGGGTTCGTCTTGGCTTTTGAAAAATGCCTCCATCTCTCACACTCTCGCCTTTTCATTTCAACCCGCATCTCTCCCTCTCGAAGATGAAAGCGTAAACAAACGATACATAGCTTGTTATTAACAACAGAGATCCTGCTCAGGCACGTAGCAACCGGCGCTACTAATTAAACAAGTTGTGTGTGTGTGTGTGTGTGTGTGTGTGTGTGTGTGTGTGTGTGTGTGTGTGTGTGTGTGTGTGTGTGTTGCACCAGTATGTATGACTAAAGCCTTTCATTGTCGTTTTCATTAGCGCCTTCTAATCATGGTAACCGTGACAAACCCTGAGTTTCTCTAATCATTCTATCAAGGCGAGGGGTGCACATGCTAACAGAGGTGGGGCGGCATGAGAAAACACATTTATCATTATGAGTGTTGAACACAGGCTGTGTGTGTGTGTGTGTGTTTGCAGCGGTGTGCGGGAATGTGTGGCAGCATCCAAGTGTGTGTGTGTGTGTGTCGAAAGGTGTTAAATAATGTGTGTTGCGGCGGGTGGGGGTGTTGTGGAGTCGTTTATCACTGTAATAACTGCATCAGGACTTTGTCCGGCTGGATTAATATGCTCGAGGTTCACGGGGAATCGGGACATAATCAATGCAAGTGATAAATATGATTAAAAGTGATTAATGATGATTAATGAAGGTCTCATCTCCATTACTTTCTCTCATTTCAAATCAGCTCCCATCACATACCCCAGTGTGTGCGTGTGTGTGTGTGTGTGTGTGTGTGTGTGTGTGTGTGTGTGTGTGAGGCTCCTTCCAGTGCCCAATCAAGCAAATCATCAGCTATAGAGCATTTGAATCAATTCAGCTGAAGAAGAACTTCTTGAAAATCAGCCGCGCCTTTCAGTGAGAACACAAACAGAAATCAGATGAATGAGCGGGGCTTGCCAATCACACTGATTATACTGACGCGGTATCAGAGGACTGACCTGAGTCTTTTGGAGCTCTCCGAAGCAGCTGGGCCGGGGGCCGACTTTCGCTTTCGGGGGCGACCGGGCCCCCGGCGGGCAGGACTACGAGACGTTTCCTCTTTCCTGCAGAGAGGGGAGGAGGAGGAGGAGGAGGAGGAGGAGGAGGAGGAGGAGGAGGAGGAGGAGGAGGAGGAGGAGGAGGAGGAGAGAGATCAAAGATGGAGTCCGGACAGCAGGAGAAATCAGGAGGAAACTTGTATCGGGTCAAACTGCATTAAGTATGAGCAGAAAGTCATGGAAAATCAGGGAGGATGCAGCATGACAGCAGAAATGCTGGAATGCACTGCTCAACATGAACAAAGAGAAGTGTGTGTGTGTGTGTGTGTGTGTGTGTGTGTGTGTGTGTGTGTGTGTGTGTGTGTGTGTGTGTGTGTGTGCTCACTGGTGGTCGTGTTTCCTCTGTAGCTTGGCCAGTTCTCTCTGTTTCTCTTTGTAGCGGCGCTGTAGCTCAGCCAGCTGGACACGCATGGACAGCTCCTCCCCTCCCATCGTCTCCATGGAGCCCTTCACTGGGCACACCTGACACACACACACACACACACACACACACACACACACACACACACACACACACACACACACACACACACACACACACACACACACACACACACGCACGCACACACACACACACAGAAAGCAGAGGAATGTCAATGCTGAACACAATCTGAGTTTAACAGTCGTTGGATGTGAGGTGGTCAGCTTGTGTTTGAGCAGCTCGATGATTGGATAGATCGATCTGTATTTTAGAAGATCTGTCCATGCAGGTGTTTATACATGTATGCTTAAAGTTAAGGTGTGATGGGATATAAAACAAGTGTAACCGTATAGAGAACTCTATCAGTGATTTCAAGGTTTTTAGGAAAATATTTCTGATAGTATGCATCTAAAAAAAAATGTTTTTGAATAACCCTGAATGCATTTAATATATTTCCTGTAGCCAGATTTATTTCTAGGACTGTTTAAAGAAAAGGTATGTTGATCCACCGTACGGCTTTCAGTCTCAAATCAGATTCAGTTCAAATTGAAAATAGCGTTGGTTGATCTTAGACTTTATAAAAATGTACTGTATTGTTTTTATTTCTGCACATAACTTCAATAATAAACCACAAACAATGCACCTCTCATTTAACTAAGAAGCCACAATAGTCATTTAATCTTACCATTGATAATAAAAATGATATTTGTCTGACTACTATTACTTAAAACACAGCATACGATACAGAGTTAGCCTGGAGGATTCTGATGTCTTAAGGTTACACTTAATGGTGTTCTGGGCACATTTTCTTAGCCTTCAGTTGCTTCATTTAAAGTAATAGATTAAACACACATATATGTATATATATATATATATATATATATATATATATTCTTCTGGTATCATATTTGGGATGCATTTTTTAAAGCTTAGTAAAATACCAAACAAATAAGGTGCGTGTCCAACAGTTGCAGCATGAATGATTGATGTGAACAAACACTCAGCGAAGCCTCACCGGCTCGTGGCGAGGCGTCCAGCTGCACTTCCTGCGCAGGTCGAGCCTCTTCCTGATTGGACACTGCCGGTCCGCCCCCACGTTTACAGCCCCTCCCCCCACCTCCAGGGCCCGGGCGGCCGCCAGCGACGCCAGACTGTGGAGGTCGAAGGTCAGCATGTCCTCACCTGCAAGGAGACGGATGGCTTTGGGATTAGATCGAGACATCACAGCGGCTGACACGGCGTATAAAACATGCTGCGCGCTCAACGCAGCTATTTCTGGAACGATGCAACCGTGCCTCGAAAAGTGGTGATATTTATGATATTAGCTGTGTAGTTTATTTGATGTATACTGGTGTTCCTGCTTAATAGCACACACACACACACACACACACACACACACACACACACACACACACACACACACACAACACACACACACACACACACACACACACACACACACACACACACACACACACACACACACACACACACACACACACACACACACACACACACATGGGGGGGGGGGGGGGGGGGAGCGGTAGAGAAACGATCTCTACATCTGTCACTGTCATTAACTCTGTCATTGTCACAGCACCAGCGGATGAAACAGAATATTCATGACACACACACACACACACACACACAAAAACAGACACACACACACACACACACACACACACACACACACACACACACACACACACACACACACACACACACACTAAAACAGACACACAAACATAGACAAATCAAACACACTCACTCAACTGAACACACACGTGCATCTAAAACATTTTCGCTGAGCCTCGCAGACATGAGTGTGTGAGAGAGGAGGGAGGAAGGAGAGAAGGAGAAGGAGAGGTGTAGGGAGAGAGGAGGGAGGAAGAGGAGGAGGAGGAGAAGTGAAGCGCAGTGAGAAGAAGGGAGGGAGGGGATGGGGAGTAAAGGGGAGGAGAAGCAATAAGAGGCAAAGTGTTTATTGAGCTATCTATTTATTCTCCTACATCTCCTCATTATGGACATGGACAGAATCCAATTTCCCCTTCAAGGAAAGGAGGAGAGGTGAGGAGAAGAGAGGACGGGAAGAAGAAGAGGAAGGAAAGAAGGAGAGGTGATAAGATAATAGAGGAAGGACAGGAAGAGAGGAGAGGCAAAGAAAGGAAGGAGATAAGGAAAAGGAATATGGGAGAAGAGTTAAGAAGGAAAAAAAAGGAAAGGAGGAGAGGGAGAGAAGAGAGCAAGGAAGGAAGAGAGGAAGTAGGAAAGAAAAGGAAATAATTGAGAAGTAAAGGAAAGGAAGGGAGAGGAGAGGAAAGGAAACAAAAGGAAAGGATGGGAAATGGAAGGAAAGAAGGGGAAAGGAAAAGGAAGCAAAGGAAATGAAGATAAGGAAGAAAGGGAAAGGAAAGGAATGAAATAAAAAGGAAAGGCAAGAAAGGAAAGGAAATAGATAGAGATGAAATGATTGGAAGAGAGGAGAGAATAGAAAGGATAAGGTTTACTGGATCACTCTCAGTCTGCGCACTGGAGCTGCACGGCCTATTCACTGACATCTGACGTTATTAAAACCTCTGTGTGTGTGTGTGTGTGTGTGTGTGTGTGTGTGTGTGTGTGTGTGTGTGTGTGTGTGTGTGTGTGTGAGTGAGAGACAGAAATGCAGTAAACATAGAGAAAGAAGAGGAAGGATGGAGTCTTCATCCACGAAAAAGAAACAAACGGGTGAGAGACGGCCAGGTGAGAGGGGGGAGCAGGTGAGAGGGGGGAGACAGAGAGGCTTTGTCCTGTCCCGCCTCACAGAGGTCACCGCCGTCTCATCTGTCAGACCTCTGAGCCAATGGCACGCTCCGATTACCCTGACAGGATGACATCACCGCTGACATCACCACGCCCGGTTTGGAGGATGACCACGATCAATAGATACCTTCCGCCCACAATGCACCACACACACACACGCCACACACACACTCACACACACACACATCTCTGCACAGTAATAACACCACACTGGGTCCCTAAAGGGTGTGAGTGGTGTAATAAGAGGAAGCACAGGGGAAGAAACTAAAACAGTGGAGGAAAATTAAAAACCATTACAGTTAATATGGGCCTGGTCGTCATTAAGGGCCATTAAGGATGCTTATCGAGCTGAAACTTAAAGGGGTACGATGACACACACAGCTCCTCCATGTCTGTGGACAGAAGTAATGCTGCTTATACTAAATAATTAAGCTATAGTAAAACCATTTGATTTCTCCTTAATGTAGTATGTGTGTCCTTTTTATAACAACAAGACGATGTCATTTATATTAAGGTAAGATATTAGAAGGAGAGTCGCGACGGCTATTTGGCGAGTCAAGTGGAGGAACGTTAAAATACATTTTCATGCGATAATGGCAGAACATGCTTTTTAGTGTCTCTATTTTAAATCACAATAGATTCAGAATCGTTAGGATTTGGACTGAATATCAAGGAATGACTATTTCCTGGAATCGTACAGACCAGACGATACATCTAGAAAAAGAATCAGCACAAGTGTAATAAATAGAAAGTAATTGCTTGTTGCAACTGTAAAGGATACACACAATTACTCTTTGGCTCAATTTCACAGATGTTACACAAACATTCAAAGATTTAAAAGACTGTGAAAACACGGAGACTTTAATTAAATGTATCAAGTCAACAGATTTCACATAACTGTGTTAGGTAGATACTATTAAGTTTAAATAAAGAATATTAGGTTAAACGTAATTGTATTGCTTTTAACCAACGTAATACAGTTATGTGACATTTGTTGACGACATCATTGTAATTAAAGCCAACGTTTGAGTTTCCCAGTGCAATGTTGGCGTAGTGTAAATACAAGTAATGCTGCTAATTCATCCTGGAGCGGGAACGGGTCTCTTGATTCCCTAATCTGTAATTGCGATCTCCTGCAAACGGCTGAGATATCTTCCGCGTGGAGGAGCGGCATTAATGCATCTGTCTGGGATCGGTTTCATCTCCCGGCCGCATTCGGGATGACAACACCGCCACGAGCGGTATTAATAATATTCCATGCAGCGCGGACAGGGCGGCGTTCAAATAGATGTGTTGCAATCTGGAGAAAACGCTTTCCACGCCGCGACAGGACTTATTGATTTCACACCTATTACACATGCTAAGCACGTGCGCGCACATGTAAACAAATGCACACACGGTATCTCTCTCACACACACACACACACACACACACACACACACACACACACACACACACACACACACACACACACACACACACACACACACACACACACACACACACACACACACACACACACACACACACACACACACAGCGACTTGTGATTTTTTACACTTATTAATTCTGTCGACAGGGCGGCTTGCAGAGGCAGGATTTACACACGAGATGACATTGGTTTAATAAAAGAAGAGAAAGGAGAGAGGAGAAGCAGGTGAGGTGGGAGACATAACAAAGAGGGAGGAGGTGGAGAGACACATGGACTCTGATGGAGGAGCGCCGGGATTCATCTGGGATTACTTAACAGTTTACGCACACACTCCGCCGCACATGCACACACACAAATGCATGCAAACACACACACACACAGACACACACACACACACACACACACACACACACACACACACACACACACACACACACACACACACACACACACACACACACACACACACACACACACACACACAGATGCTGGCATAAATAAAAACACTTTCTCTCAGAGGGACGAGGGGAAAATAGGAGCGCTTAAAGGAGAAGTGTTTTAAAGGAAAGGGTCTAATTAGCAAAGCAAGATGCCAGAGCCTCGGGGACACGCTGGGCAAAGTGTGCGTGTGTGTGTGTGTGTGTGTGTGCGCCTGTGTGTCTGTTAATGTGTATGTCCTGGCTTCTGTCTGAAGCTCAGCTAATTTGTCCATCTCTGTGTCCCCATTAAACACACACACACACACACACACACACACACACACACACACACACACACACACACACACACACACACACACACACACACACACACACACACACACACACACACACACACACACACACACACACACACACACACACACACACACACACACACACACCTCCCAGAGGAGAAAAGATGGTCTACGGGCAAGAAACAGAGTCAGAGCAGAGGAAGTAAGCAGGGCAGCGAGTGGGAAAATGTGTGTGTGTGTGTGTGTGTGTGTGTGTGTGTGGGTGTGTGTGCGTGTGAGAGTGCGTGAGTGTGTGAGTGTGTTTGTGTGTTTGTGTGTGTGTGCGTGCACATGTGTCTGTTAATGTGTATGTCCTGGCTCATTTGTCCATCTCTGTGTCCCCATTAAACACACACACACACACACACACACACACACACACACACACACACACACACACACACACACACACACACACACACACACACACACACACACACACACACACACACACACACACACACACACACACACACACACATACACCTCCCAGAGGAGAAAATATGGTCTACAGGCAAGAAACAGAGTCAGAGCAGAGGAAGTAAGCAGGGCAGCGAGTGGGAAAATGTGTGTGTGTGTTTGTGTGTGTGTGTGTGTGTGTGTGTGTGTGTGTGTGTGTGTGTGTGTGTGTGTGTGTGTGTGTGTGTGTGTGTTGAGGTCCACATCTGGATTGCACACTTCCGAGGCCCCGCTGTGTGTGTTCATGTGTGTCTATGTAGTCAGGAAAATAATTAGGCTATAGTGCATTTGTTGATTTGTCCTTGATCTAATTTTATACGTTTTCTTGTCCTTTTTATGACAACAAGATGATGTCATTTGTACACGGGACCTATTTAAAACGGATCCTGGATACGGTACAATTATTTGGTGTGTCAATTTCTCTGAACACAATTTGGCGATTTTTTGATAATCAGCCAACGTTGAAGTAATTCTTCATGCAAAATGGTAGAACATGCATTTTGACTATCAAGTGATTTGCAATTCAAGTGAATTGGGTCGGAATAGACAAGAAAGAGATTTCTCTATTTTCTGGAATTATGTAGACCAAGAAATAAATATATAAAAAAGAACCAACAGTTTCACTATAAGAAATAGAAAGGACTGGAAAGTATACACTAAATTACTTTTTGGCTCAATTTCAGAGAAAATTCACAGACTTTCAAATATTCCGATTTTAAATTATGACATCACGTTGGAAGGCCTCTTTGTTTCTGTATGCGGGATTGTGGGAAACGGTATTTCGATCTCTCCGTCTGTACACACAAACTGAAAGATTGACAATCCAGCTGACTTTGACTTGAAGGCCTCAGCAGAACAAAACAGAACCATCACATGAACTCACCCGCAGCGTCTTTCTCTCTGCTCCTCTGTTGGATCTCCAGCTCAGCCAGTTCTCCCAGTATCTCCATGCCGTGGTGTGGGGGGGGGCTGGGGGCCCTGACGGCAGGAGCAGGAGGGTACAAGGCATCCCTGGAGGCGCATAGAGTGGCAGCGATCAGGAGCTCCAGGCTCCACATGTAAGCGCCTTGTGTCTGGGCTGCTGTGCCCGGGGTGGGGGGGAGGAGGGTGTCAGAGGTGGGGGGAGGACCAGGAGAAACACACCTTACTTCCACTGAGTTTTCGCCTGGAATCTCCTTCTCCTCCTCCTCCTCCTCATCCTCCACCACCTCTACATTCTCTCCTTCTTTGTCCTCCTCCTTCTCCTCTACTAACACAGTACATTCTGTTGGTTCAGGCCCCAGCTGTTCTCCCTCCATGTCCTCTATTCCATGTTTATTATCATCCTCCTTCTCTTTGGATATTTGGGGCTCCTCCAGGCCGGCCTTCTGGCCCGGGCAGCCCAGAGAGAGCTCTACTTTTAGGGTTTTGCCCGTGGCGGGGCAAGCTGAGTCTTGGATCAGAGCTGCGGAAGGGCATGGCGGCAATCCAGAAATCTCGCTCTTGGGCTCGGAGAATCCTTTCACTTCCACCCTGCTCTCTTCCTTCTCCTCGATCACAACTGTACTCCGGGATTCCACAACTTCGCAGTCTCTATCTTCTTCTTCTTCTTCCCCCCTCTCCTCTTCTACGGTGATGTGGAACTGATGTGGGCGGGGCTTGGACTCGGGCTCTGCTGGCTCCGCCTCCACCGTGGCTTGTTGGGCCAATCGAGCTTCCGGAGGCGAGGGTCCGGCCTTGTAACCCATGGTGATCGGAGGGTAGGTGTAAACAGGTGGTAGGTCTGGAGGAAAGAAGAAAAAGCCGACGTCAAATAGCAAATAAAACCATTTCACTATCGGACAAACTGTACAAAATAATATTAAAAATAATCAGAAAATAGAGAATCTCTGTGTCTTTAAGTGAGGCCCTTTCCCTTTTCGTATTCATTGCCATTCTGTTCAGGCAGAGGATGACGCGCGTGATTACAGTCGGCATAATACACTGACAGCAGGGTGCCGAAAACACACAGTGTCTGCTCGTGTGTGTGTGTGTGTGTGTGTGTGTGTGTGTGTGTGTGTGTGTGTGTGTGTGTGTACAGTAGTGTAAAGTATATGTTTTGGATGTGTGTGTGTGTGTGTGTGTGTGTGTGTGTGTGTGTGTGTGTGTGTGTGTGTGTGTGTGTGTGTGTGTGTGTGTGTGTGTGTGTGTGTGTGTGGGTGTGTGTGTGTGTGTGTGAGTGAGTGTATAGATCTATGTGGGATATTGATGACACCCTGCCGTTTTCCTGTGATTGCAGCGCTGGCCCTGTCACCCCTGCGCTTTCTGTTATTGATGGTATCCCTCCGCCCCCCTGACAACACAGCCAGATGAATGCATATCCTTCCGCCTGTTCTTTCTCAAGGACCCCTGAAGGATAAGGAGAGCCCATCTGAAGATCCCTCTGACCTTCGTCTCGTGACACACATGCAAGCTTAAAAACACACACACACACAGGTGCACTATGGCAGGTCAAACACACACACACTGAGTGCCCATATGCTTTCTTTGACCTTAATGACTGACCTGCCCGCTGTCCCTCTTTAGCTCTCTGAGGAAAAATGCTCACACACAAACACACACTCAAGGGCACACAGAGCAAGGGATCGGCCACGCTTCAAAGACCGGTGCTACATTTCTGCAGCAGCATCCTCTATCGTACTCTCTTTTTTCTGTCCCACTACACCTTTCTATATCTGTCTCTTTCAACCTGCTGATAAAGTTTTTGTTTTTAAAATCAGAGTAGGAGGGGTGCAGGAACAAGTCCTAAAACCCAGGATTGAGTTAGCATTTACCAACTTCCTGTTGCCTTGTCCTAAAGTTATCATTTTTTAGCACAAGGTCTATTTATGGTTGGACGCCTGAAATCACTTCTATGGTTAACACAAGCTGAAGAGATGTTGATGTTTTGTTCTACGACATAAAAATGTTCGGTAAAAAGGTAAAAAATGGGACCACTAAACGTCATCACGGCGAACATTAGCTGTCTTTAGCTTAGCGGTACTGGCGCGTAAATTAGCTCATATAGCCTAATGTTAACTTTTTACTCCCACTAAAAATAACATAAAGTTGTGTTAATATGTGGAGAATATTGTGCTGAAGAGATGTGTAAGTGTGTGTAATATCTTATTTTTGGCAATAATCCAAAATCCAATAGAAAAATCCCAGGAGCCCTTGCTGTTGCCAACTTCCTATTGGCCTACAAAAAGACGTCATCACTACACCATTCTATTCCCAAAGTTAAAATATCTACACACTCACCTGGCTCTAGGGATTGTGGGTAGTCCTGCGGTGGCTGTCCCTCCCCTCGGTCACTGCCCCTCTCCAGCCCCTTAGAGAGGTGTGAGGGGGCGGGGCTTAGGGCTGGGGAGCGAGGCGCCGCCGCCGCAGGGCTCGGCGCGGGGGTCAGGGGGTTCGGAGGGTGAGAGCGCCGGGACGGGGAGTGGTAGCACGGAGACTGGCGGCTGCTGGGACACATCCCCGGGGAGGGGGTGGGCGTCTTGGGTGGAGGGGGCGTGTGGGAGAAGGGTTTGGCCACATGAGAGGAGGCGCTGGACGAAGAGGAAGGAGTTCTGGATACAGACGATTCATGGGGAGATTCCTCTATTGTGATAGCATGCTCCTCGTGTTTTCTCTGTAGATGAGGAAGCAGAGAGGGAAGAGTAAATCATCATCAAATTTAATTTTCTGATATTTCCTGCATACAATCTCAAGCAGTCTGCCTAAATTACAATATAGTTAAACACAATATAAACAAAAACCATCAAATAGTCTTCTAAAAAGCCACACTGTGAGGTCGCCAAATTTCTGAAGAAGAGAAAGTAATTGGCGTACATAATTAGTGCTGAGTAAGACTTGCATTGTCTTCTTCTGTCAAAAAGTCCTGACTATATAAAAATATGTTAACAGCATTTCACAAGTTCACACTACAATGTAACCTCTCCCGATGTGTTCTATTTCAAATGCAATATGTGTGTAATGAAATGCATCGTATTGGTTACCTGTGCTATTGAGTGTCGCTGCATGTGCTCCATGGCTCTCTGCTGCTGCTGGTGCTGGTGCTGCAGGGCGTAGAGCTCCTGCTGACGGAGGAATGAGGAGCGGGAGTAGACTTGGTGGTGCTGCAGGTGAGAGGGAGGGCCTCTGCCTCCGTACACCGGGGGCCACAGACCTGACTGCTCCAACACATCTGGAGAGGCAGACAAAGAAAAAGAGTTGGATGTGAATAATAGAACGTGGGTGCAAAAAGAAAAGGGAGGAAGACATTTCTGTCTGCATGTCGCTAAACACTCAGAATAAGCAACAAGTTGGGACACACAGGTTTGCAGCGGTGCAGGGAAGTCATACAGATCCAAACAGCTCCTTCTTTACATGTTGGCTTGCAGGACACTCGGCCACTTTAACTAAAACATGTAACAACTGTGAACCGTATGTTGGGCGCAATCAATCAATCCATGCTTTACCTCCTCCATTCACCTACTTGAACTCTTTCTTTTTTTATCACTATTCAGGGAAACACTCGTTTTCTGCAGAGCCCCAACCCTGGGCACATACTGTATGAGTTAGGACACACACACACACACACACACACACACACACACACACACACACACACACACACACACACACACACACACGCACGCACACACGCACGCATGCACACACGCACGCACGCGCGCACGCACACACACACACACACACACACACACACACACACACACACACACACACACACACACACCTCCTTGGCTGCCTTGTCGCTGGGAACCTTTGTTCTGTGAGATTAGCCTGAGTGGGCTAATGTTTCCCAGGGGAAGGGTTCAGTGGATGCACTTCCCCTCTCTGCAGGAACTCCCACGGAGCGAGGCAAGGGAGGCGGGAGATAATTAAATTTCACAGCCTGTTTGCAAAGCAGCGTTGACACACACGCACGCACACACACACACACACACACACACACACACACACACACACACACACACACACACACACACACACACACACACACACACACACACACACACACACACACACACACACACACACACACACACACACACACACACACACACACACACACACACACACACACACACACACACAAAGACACGCACACTTCTTCTCCCTCTAGAAATGGCTAAGATGTACAATACAACCCCATAACACTAAGCAACTGTCTTCTTTTGTTCCAGTTATGAGCACAACTAACTTTAGCTGCCCGTACACACACACACACACACACACACACACACACACACACACACACACACACACACACACACACACACACACACACACACACACACACACACACACACACACACACACACACACACACACACACACACACACACACACACACACACACACACACACACACACACACACGCACACACACACACACACACACGAAGTCCAGTGCTCCACCACACAAGAGATGAGCGCCAGTTGAAATGGTTTGCATAACGCTTGGCACATGCAGAGGGCGGCGATGGAATAGCTGCTCCCATTAACGAAGCTATAAAACACGGTCCCACTGACAGAGGGACTTAGTTGAGCATTATATTATGATTAGCCAATGATACTAAAACTCTGGGAGAGCAATGGCAGCGGCTCCGATGGTACAAAGCGAGAGAAGGAGAGAGCGAAGGGGGCAGTGAGTGTCTGTGTGTGTTGTAAGAAAAGATGCTTAGACTACCGAGGTGATGATGAGGCCCGGGCTCTGTCGGGAGGACCACCAGCTGGGAGTTGGGGTCTTGGGTGAGCGACCCCATGACGGGCTGCAGACCCGCTGGGAAGCCGGGGCTCATCGCCACGTGACTCAGACCTGGAAAACAATGTATTTAGTCAAATGAGGAAAGCATTTACATACTTATTTTAGTTCTCTGAAAAGGTCGCGGTTTGCATCAGGAATGGAGCATGTGGAATCCACTGAACCAAAAGCTAAACATGTGTGTCTTTTGCCAGGTGTGTCATGGCAAGATGTTATTACTTACATTAAAGTAAGAAACAACGTTATATTGTGGCTTGACTTGGTTGACTGATGATATGAATATGATTTGATGACAAAAAAGTTTGTTGTTGTTGTAAACCTATGTTCTGTCAATAAAGGTTTGTAAATGTACAGTTTTAAACACCTGGGTTTCTTACATTAAAACATGAGTTAAACATGAAAGCATGATGAACAATGGCCACATGGTTGAACAAAAGACACGTGAAAACAATAATCAATAATACATCCGAAAGACCTTTCACACACCACTGACTTACATGTGCTCTAAAGACAGACAATGTTCTATGTATTAAGCACTGCGGGTTTGCTGCAACTTACTTGTTTTAAATTAAGACTGTAGACTTTAAGGTTTTACCGCTGCCTTTTAAATCTAATATCTTACACTGCACTGTCACTTTGGTTTTTGTGTTTTATACCTGTCTTACTCTATCTATGTGTCTTCTCTTGGTGTTTAAACAAGTTTTAAAATGTATTTTATATACCGTACTTTTCGGACTATAAGCCGCGACTTTTTTCCCCATTTGTTGTGTACAGCTAACGGCCACTAGGGAACCTCCTAAATCTATGGATTTTACAGGTAACATTAACCACCTTTAACACTATGGGCTCTAGGACCGGTCCGCGCCCGCCACCTCTAAGCGGCGGGCTCCAGCAGGAAAAGCTAGAGGCCGGAAAAGAGTGAGACAGGTAGCGCGCCAAAGTGAAAGTGGAACCGAGAGACGGAACGAGAGCAAGACAGACGGACAATTTAGCTGCTGCGGCTTATATGCAGGTGCGCTTTATAGTCCGAAAAGTACGGTAATCCTTCTGCTGCCATATATCTTAATTTGTTCAATGTTTATTGGAAGGCACTTTAAATTGCCTTGTTTTAAAAATGTGTGGGACACAGATAAACTTTCCATGCCCATACAACATTATGATACGCCCCTCCACTCCGCTCTACTCACCGTAGGAGTGTCCCATCCAGAGGGAGGGACTTCCTGTGCGTTGCATCCAGTGGTGGTGGGCCGGATGAGCGTGAGCGGCCGGGTCCGACCCCAACCTGCTCGCCCCCCCGGGAACCAGGAGGTGAGAGGTCAGGTCACCGTGGCAACTACTGGAAGGGTGTATCCGGGCGAACTCCACGCGCTCCTTGTTTTCCCTGTTGAGGCGTTGAACTTTGTCATTATCTTCATTATCCCTCTTATAGTCACCATCACCATCATTATGATCATTATCTTCATCCTTGTCATCTTCATTACCACTACTACCATTATAATCATCAAGAAAAAGGAAAATGCGATGGCAACAGGAACAGCTATCATCTTGTGCCCGGTCTATGAGTTCTCATTATATGTTTTCTTCCCCTAATATGACTACATAATAAGAGCCTGATACTTCAGAGACATTCGTATTAGTCCCTGTAACATTAATGCACCACATCTCATCTTAGAGAGGGGGGGGGGGGGAGCGAGTGAGGGGGTACAGAAATACCACATCAAAGGGTGAGAAGAGTAAATGGAGTGAGGGGATGAGAGAAAAGAGAAGCAGAGCCGCAGACTGGGAGAGAGAATAAAAGAAGTGCAGCTTATCAGACGAGAAGAAAACCTGAATAGATGCTACCGTGTGCACGTGTGCGTGGTTGTGTGTGTGTGTGTGTGTGTGTGTGTGTGTGTTTACCTCATGATCATTTCTCTGTCCAGATGATGAAGGTTGATCTGCTCCTCTGTCATCCTCTTCCTCTCCTCTGCCTCCCGACCCAGAGGATACATGGGGCGTGATACTGCTGTAACACAATCAAAGTGACATTAAATATCATGACAGTGTTTCAGACAAGTACATCTGAAAGACTGAAGACTATGTGCAGACGCTCGCACACATAATCTCATATAGTGATTTTCTTTGTGTGCCAGAAAGTGTTCCTTTTTCTTGTATACCAATCAACCCTCCACATGCTGCATACAACTATTCAAATGACACTTCAGGAATGGTTTCTGTATCCTGGGCGTTGCAGTCATTAGACAGGCTGTGTCCATGTGTGTAGAAGGTGTAATATCAGTGTAATTATGGTGTAATATCAGTGTAATATCAGTGTAATTATGGTTTAATATCAGTGTAATATCAGTGTAATATCAGTGTAATTATGGTTTAATATCAGTGTAATATAGGTGTAATATCAGTGTAATATCAGTGTAATATCAGTGTAATTATGGTTTAATATCAGTGTAATATAGGTGTAATATCAGTGTAATATAGGTGTAATTATGGTGTAATATCAGTGTAATTATGGTTTAATATCAGTGTAATATCAGTGTAATTATGGTTTAATATCAGTGTAATTATGGTGTAATATCAGTGTAATTATGGTGTAATATCAGTGTAATATCAGTGTAATTATGGTTTAATATCAGTGTAATATAGGTGTAATATCAGTGTAATTATGGTTTAATATCAGTGTAAGGTGTAATATCAGTGTAATATAGTTGTAATATCAGTGTAATTATGGTTTAATATCAGTGTAATATCAGTGTAATTATGGTTTAATATCAGTGTAATAATGGTGTAATATCAGTGTAATTATGGTTTAATATCAGTGTAATATAGGTGTAATATCAGTGTAATTATGGTTTAATATCAGTGTAATTACAGTGTAACATGGGTATAATATGGGCGCAATAGGAATGTAATAATAGTGTAATATTGCTGTTATTTGGGTGTAATATGGGTCTAATAACAGTGTAATATGCGTTTAAAATGAGTTTAATTTGGATGTAATAACGGAATAATATAGGTGTAACACGGATGTATTAATGTCTACTATGTATGAAACAGCAATCAATAAATGTTCCAAAATATTTATATGTGAATGCCCATTTAAAGCGTAAAAGCAGAAGCTGTTTGAGTCTAAAGGTCGGACATGCTTAAAGCTTCTCTGCTAATTTGTCTTAATTTGGCCGGTTAATTACGGAAATAAGTCCTCAGTAAACATCAAAAAAGGACCCAGAGATATAAGATACTGTGCACACCCCCCCCCCCCCCCCCGCCTTAATGAAGCCCAGAGCACAGAAATAGCATTAATTGACTTTCAGAGCAAGGAGCATTAATGATGTCTGACCTTTCATGCTGGGCAGCACCCTGCCCTGTCTGCTGTGTCCGGGGGTGTTGTCTGGGGAACGATGGGGGGGCCTGGCTACCGCGACCGCAATACCCACCGGAGGCTGTCGCACCTCCCCCTCACCTGCCTCCCCCGCCTCCTTCCCCCCTCGCTCTCCCCTCTCGCCCTCATTAGCAGAGCCTCGGCGAGGAGGCAGCGACTGTTTGGGAGGGTCTTGCTGAAAGCTGTTGCTTTTAGCTCCTCCTCCCTTGTCCCCTTTCTCTGATCTCTCTCCACCCTGCTTGAGGCAGCCCAGGCCTCCAAATGGGCCTCGGTGTGGCAGCAGAAGAGGCTGCTGGGAGCTGTAGTTCATTAGGTTCTTCATGGCACTGCCCTCGCTCTCCGCGTTCTGGTCACTGTTTGGAGCTCTGGAGCTGATCCCTCTTACTTCACTGTTACCACCTGATGCATGATGGGAGCCTTTCCTCTGGTCCTCTTGAAAACCCCCTTGAGCCCCCCAGGAAGATGCAGTCTGTCCTCCATCTCTTCCCCTCTCTTCGGTACTTCCTCCATGGCTGCTGTGCTGCTGGTGCCGTATCCTTGCCACCTTTTGTCCTTCCCTTTGAGACGCCGACCCCGACCCCGACCTCCCATCAGGACCTGAGAGGGAACAATCCCTAAATGAAGGAGTTGAGCTATTCTTGGATGTCCCCTGTCCGGCACTAGGCTGCGTCCCCTGGGCCTCGAGTGGGAGCGAGGGCCGGTAAACGTCGTCCACCACCTCTACGTCTCTGAAGGATGTGTCCAGGCTGCAGGACGTCAGCTCGGGCTGCCCGTTGGGTTTGTTGAAGTGCTGCGTCTGGTGGCTCCAGTCGGGAGGTTTGTCGGCTTTTCCATATCCCAACTGCTGCTGGTGCGGCTGGGATTTGTCCTTCTTTTGGCAACTCATTCGACTGTGATGTTGAGAGGAACTGTCATAGGATCCTTCTCCACTCTTCTCATCTGACTTTCTCCCACCTCCTCCTCCCGCTCCACGACAGTCGGAGGCGGACAGGTCTCCAAGTGGCCCAGCTGAGGGTACATAAGTCGGGTTGATTGCTTTCCCGTCCCTGCCGGACCCTCCAGATGCTGGATCTTTGGAGGGCGTGAGGGTAAGAGGGGCTGGGGGACAGTAAAACTCCGGATGAGGGTGGTGATGTGCATGGTGTAGCCACCCTGTGGAGCCCATGTGCAAAGCGTGAGGAGGAGGAGGTGGCGGAGGGGGAGGAGGCATGGAGTACGAAGTCACAGAGTGAGGGTTTGGAGGCGCCAATATGGCCGATGCTGCACCTCTTCTCATACATTCATTAGAAGAAGAAGCTGAGGATTCGCTGATCCTCATCTCCCCGTTTACGGAGCCATCCTTGGAGCAGCGCCTGCCTGATGGAGGTCTGCCAGCGCCACCACTGCAGCTGCTCAGAGATCTGTCCCTCCCTCCCGTCTCTGCTGTCGGACCCCCGCTGGACAGTTTACAGGCACTCATGTGTTTCTCCTGACTGTCACTGTACTCCTTGTGTCGCTCCAGAGGGTGTCTGTGGTCCTCCTCCCTGCCTGTGAGGTGAGGAAGAAGAGCGTGGTGAGGGTGAGGGTGAGGGTGGGGGTACGCTTGGTGGTGGTGGGCGGCCGGAGGGTTCGTTTGGTGGTGGTGGTGTTGTTGTTTGTCTTTGCTCTCCTGGTGCCGCTCCTTGCTGCTCGATCGCTCCTTCGCCTTCGACGCGGATGATACTCCTTTCTCGCCGACGTCCTTGGTGCTCTTCCCGCCTCCCCCGTTGTCCGTCTCTCGGCTGCAGGAGCCAAGTGGGTGGCCTGGTCTGGAGAGGGGGGGGAGGCTGTGACTGGTGGAGAGCAGGGGGGGCTGGGGAGGAAGGCCTCTCAGGTAGAAGTGATCTGGAGGAAAATAAATTAA